>NW_028288584.1:367500-616373 GCF_059628265.1 Tinamus guttatus
ATATGTGAAATATGCAATTCGCATATACACTTATACATATAATCTATACACTTCACATTATATATTCATATATTAGTATACAATATTAATACATGCAACATTCACACATACGAAACAAACATACGAATTACATATTTCACGCTACACACGAAGAACGACACCAACAGAAACGGTCGCAACGTTGCAGTAGATACACACAAAAAAAGGCAAGTAAAAGGGTCTCTGACCTTCCTAACCTTAGACGAGCGGCGCTGCACCCCCGGCCCTCCCTCCCTGCCTGCCGTGGATATAATTAAGGGGAAGCTGCAGTGGTAATTTCTCTCCTCATTAACTTCCTGATTGGTTTCGGGCTCAGGATGCGGGCGGGCGGCCGTTTGTCACCCGGTCCAAATGGCCGATCGTTAATACTAATGTTTGTGTAACTAACGGCCAGCATCTGCCGCGGCTCCTTGTACGACAACAACCGCGAGCGGGTAGCGCTTCCCCTGTTAATTCCCATCCCCTTCATCAACGGCGAAGCCTACGGCGTAATTAGCAAAACGCAGTCCGGGCGGTCGCAGGGAGCTCCATCGCGGCATGCGGATGCACGAGGAGCGTTCCCAGCGCTCCTCAAGCGCAAGGGAAGGACGAGGATCAAGTCCGACGCTACCCCACAGCCAGGAAACCCAGTGGGACTCAAGGGGAACATGGACAACCTGGATTTGCCCCGTTATTGGCAACAGGAGGAATCCCACCCACCCTAAAATGATGCCAACTACCAGTTTGTCCAAAACGATCATTTTTTGGCAGTAACTTCCCTTCACCGCTCAGTTCTTGGCCTGTTCGTATTTTAAACATGACATTGGTCATTAAGCAACGAAAAGGCACCACGGAGTTGAGGTCTCACACAACATTTTCACTCACTTTGCCCACATGACTCCGTGAAGGTCAATTCATAACAATAATCATGACTACTTCGACGGCGTTTTGCTTTTTTTCCCCCATTTATACCTTTGCAATAATCAACTCCTTGACACTTCATGCAAGTTTCCCTTTTAAGCATGTGAGACACCACACTGCTGAAGCAGTCTTGTCTTTCCTATCTGCCATTAGTATGATTTTTTTTCCCCACTTGATGAACGGGATATTAAACCCACACTATGTCTTCTCTTAGTTAAAAGATAAAGACAAGAATGTAGCACTTAACACAAGGGGGAGCAATTACGTAGTCGGGGTGGTTTTCCAGTATTTTTAGGTATCCCGTGCAGGGACCTGGGTCTGGAACACCATGAGCTCCTCCAGGATGTGGTCAAAAGCACTTAAGCAGGTGAAGAGGTCTGGGTCTATCACTCATGGCAAGGCCTGAGGAACCACAGCCGCTGCAGGAAGGCGCTGATTCACACGCATAGCTCGCAATCCACAGCAGCTCCTCCAAGCCCACTAATGCTGAAACCCAGGAGGTCACAGCACCAGATCAGAAGAAGATCCAAGGGCCAAGCTCTCCTGCACTGAGCGCACTATGTGATTCCTGAGGGTGCCTTCCCTACTCCACGCACTCCATGCTGAGGAGCACAAGAAGAAGACACTGCCACCTCCTCAGAGTCTGGATGAGGATGCACGTGCAGTTTCAGCGCATCCCGAAAGCGTGTGTGTTCTCATCACAAACTACAAGCCACGACCTCGGGCTGGAACGCGACGTGTCCAGCAGACACGGCAGTCAGGAAAGGCGAGCGGAGGGATGGAGGAGCATTCCTGCTCCTCTCCAAAGCAAGCAGGACACGTGCTCACCGTCCCCAGGGAGCCCCGGGATGCGCATGCACCTCCAGGAGCTGCCGTGGTTGGTGCTCGGACCGCCGTAAAATTCCAAGGCAAAAACGTCCCACAGCCAAACCCACAAATTCCGAAGGGAAAAATCGGTCATCACAAAGTGCATCAGTTTGTGTCTTCTCTGCTGCGTGACTGTGAGGGTGACAGAGCCCTGGAACAGGCTGCCCAGAGAGGCTGTGGAGTCTCCTTCTCTGGAGATCTTCAAAACCCACCTGGATGCCACCCTGTGCCACGTGCTCTAGGTGTCCCTGCTGGAGCAGGGGGTTGGACTAGATGATCTCCAGAGGTCCCTGCCAACCTCAACCATTCTGTGATGCTGTGACCGACACCAGCTTTTCAGAGGTCCAGGGAGCCTTAGCTTTGACCACTCAAAGCACATGTTCTGGTTGGATCTGCCTGATGCAGCATCTGGAGACATCTCTCTCTTCGTAAGACACCTCCAATTTCAAGTAAATGAAGAGGTGGATGGGCCTTGAATGGGGATGACTGGCTCCAGGGCTCCTCTCTCTGACTTTGAAACCCCATTTGGCTTTGATCCAGCGAAGCCCAAGGTGCCAAGACTTAGGGCACGTCACAAGGAATCTGTCCCCACACTCTGGGTCAGAGGTCCACAGGAAGTGACTGGGGTTGAAAGGGGATAGGTGTTTTTTTGTTTACTCTTGAGAATCCAAATGGACAAGAGGCTTATTTATTTGAAAGAAATTGTTAATATTTTTAGTGTGTTATGTGATGATAAAGGGTGATGTAAAGGGTCAGGTTCATTTTTAAATACTGAGATATATAAATCTCTGAGTCGTTCTGTGAGTTTTTTTTTTTCTTTTTTTTTCCCTAAACGGATCATACCAGACAACAACCACCCACAACCCAATATGCTACAGCATGGATGCCAAAACCCAGCAAAACTGTGGCTTTGTTTTCACAGGCTACTTATCTAGCAATTAACAAACCCCAATCCTATTCTTTACCACCTTGGGCAACGACTCTTAAGCTTTTTGGACTGCTGGTGTTGCGCCGTAATTAAGAGAAATGCTCCTAATTCAAGATACTCAAGATACTTGGACGGGGACTTGTAGCTATAAGAGGGAAATGAGTAATTCTGTTCTAGTGGTTTAATTACACAACAGTAAAACGCAGAAGTTCTGAGTTTGAAGAAACAAAACCCATGTTCTTTTTGATTTGAGTCTATGAGTTTCATCTGTTGGAGGTTTGCGGCTGATACTCCCACTGCTGTACAACCTTATTGAGTCTGCGACAGATTTTAAATACAATTCCTTGATATAATTACTTTTTACTCTTGTGAAAGCATCCACATACTTTTCCGGCATCTAAATGTTAACATTTTTCAGCTAACACCACAAAACGAAGCGAGAAAGGATTCCGACCATAAACACAAAACCTTACATCTTCTGACACTGGAAACTGCATTGACTTTTAACTTGAGTGATACCTGGAACTCAATGGACTGAAAAAAGTAATAGACTTTCAATGATGTGAGAAAGCAGAAGTATATTCATGCTTGAAAAGTAAATATTTTTGAGTGTTTACATTTAAAAAACTATTACACTCTCAATGAGCAGCCATTTCGAGAGATTTAGAGTTGAGAAGCACAATACATTTTTTAAAACTCTTTCACTTCCCAGCTCAGGGAAAAAAGAAAAAGGAAAACAAGTGTACCAGCCTTAAACGTTACAGAAGACCACGCACTTCTTCCAGCGAGCATGCAGGAATGCACGAGCACAGTCAGAAAATGAAGAAAAAAGGCAAGATGTTCAGGCTGGTGCGAGCCAAGAGCACGCTCAAGGCATGGCTGGGTTCTCAGTATGAGCGTGGACAGGAGCTGCTTTTCATGCTGCATTCCCCTCTGTAGCCAATACATTTTTTGGTGTTTTTTTGGGTAGCACCTGCAGAGCCTGCCAAGCCATAGTGACTACCATGATACACCCAAAAACAGCCCAGCAAAACTTTAGATTAAGAAAAGAGGTTAGTGCTGCAAGACCAGGCACTCAGAACCAGAGAAGCATCAACCAGGCAACTGAGAGCAAGGCAAGAAAGTGACAATGAAAAAATAAAAAAAAAGGGGACCAGAAGAGAGGGAAGGTGGGGAAAAAGAACGATCTGTTGTGGAGAAGGTGTTAGAGCAGGAATTCTGACTCTGCTGCAGGTTGCCTTAGGACAGGCAAGACGCAGCCCCAGTGCAAACGCAACCGCAAGGAGCTAGCGGGGGTTCTCACAGGCAACCTCCAATCTGCTGCCTCCCACCCGTGGAGAGCTGAGCCCTGAGGCTGGACAGCTCTTCCAGCACAGAGTTAAGTAATGAGAGCTCAAAAAAAAAAAAAAAAAATCTGTCCCCACAGAATCTCCTGCATGGTCTGAACTAACCGACAGCAGACACAGAGGAGCGACTGTTTTTATACTAGGACCAAGAAACCCGTGTCAGCCACAGGTCCAAAATACAGGAGCCCATGGCTCCTTGGGTGCCTGCAAGAAGAACACAGAGCAGCTGCAAAGCCGTCAGAAAATTAGCACCAAACTTACTCAGCTGTGTATTAAGGCCCCCTCTGAGAAGAAACAGTATTTCCTAGGACTGCAGCAACTTTTGCAGGGATTTTGCAGTGATTTTGGCTGTCTCCTGAAGGAAGGGCTCTGGAAGGACACTCACCCTCGATAAATCTTCAGTATCTTTCAGATCTTCTGCACCACCCTCTGTGAACCAACCCAATAAAGCACTGAGATCCTCTTCCTTGTGGATACAGTAGTTGGATGAAACAGTTCTCACTGATTCAGAATTATTTCCAACATCTGCACATGCACAAACATACTAAAAAATGTTGTGTTATCACCTTCCCTTCTCATCCCTCATGCCTCATCATAGATCCTGACCAGACAAGGGTCCCTCACAGGGAAAAACCCTGGTTTCTGACTCCTGCAGCTGTTCTCCACAGGGAAATGAGGACAAACCTGAAGATCTAGAACCAAAATTCTGCCCGGTTTGTGCCTTGTAACACAATTTCACAACAGAAGCCTTTCCCCCTGTCAAACTCCTGCCCTTCTCACCTAACATTTAAAGTAATTAGGATTATCTCAGATGCCCGTGGTAGGGCAGGCTCATTGTGTAGTTTCAAACACTATGAATTCTTGGCATTAGCAACACAGGGATAAAAGGCAAAGCTCTGAATGTTGATCTTTATTCAGCATGTTTTACCATTCTTTTCCAGTTCATGCTTGTACTTTGAGCTAACTAAGAATGCAGGGCTATTACTGATGTAATCAGAAACCAACAGCTGAAAAAATATATATATTCTTGTTGAGCACCCTCATACCTCTGCTCTTAAATTCTTTTAGAATAATTTGTGAAACAATCAGAAAAGCCTTTCCATCTTGCATGTACCACCAATCAGGAAGGAAGGATGCAAAGAAGACAGACTAGGAGTATTAAGTTCCAAATCAACTCTAAACAGTGTCTTTAAAGCACAAGGTGATGAGTCTACTCTGCAGATACCACCTGGAGCAAAAAACAGTACTGATAAAACACTGTTATGATCTGTGGCTAACATAGTAATTAAGCCACCCATCAGGCTAGGGAAGGCAAAGAGTGAACCACCTCACAAAAAGATTTCCCGAAGACCAGGCACAGAGAGACGAGTGCCTTTGCTCTGAATGATCTAAAGGCAAAGCCAGATATCATGTGTGAAATTCAGCTGGTAAAAATCCTGCTGTTGACAAGTGCAGGATGGCAAAAGTGAATGGTTGCTCACCTCTTGTGCAACATATTCACCGCCCGCCGCCGGAGCCAGGTCTCAGCAAGGCATATATCAGCCCAAATCCACAGAAAGCTCCCAGATTTATATTGCTGCTGCTCGAAATTCCGATCACTGGTTCTTTCCAGAAACAGAAACCGTTTTAATGGTTCCTCAGAACAACCCTCCATTTTGGAAGACACGCGGCAAAATATTGTCCAAGTAGAAACGTGGACATTCCAACATAAGGCAGACGCTTGCCATTAGTATTACCAGGGGAAGTGTGTGCTTGTTTTGAAGACTTTTGTGCTCCCCAGCGCAAGGAGTCTGCACAACCAGACTACAATTTTCCCAGCATCACAGAAGGAGGGAGACCATGGCCAGAGATCTGAGTTATCTTTAACCGGGAACTATTATTAAAAGGAAAAGCCACCTCCTTTCTCCTTTCCTGCCATTCTCCAGTGGCTGATTTAACCTTCTGTGCTGCATTACGCATGTATTTGTGCAAGAACACAGTGAATTAGACTGCAGAAGTGATGAAAAATACCCATGCCCTTCTGCATTAACATCCAGGGGAGGGAAGGGCTGTTTTTGCACCGTGCTGCTGTGGGGTCGCAACACTGGGGACTCCCTAAACTCTCACTCTCCCAAGTGCTGTGACAAGGCTGGAGTCAGAGCTTCCACCTCCAAAGACGCCTCCTACGCGGGGTCCTAAGCCATGAAATGAGCAGCACTTCGAAAAAAGGTATTTCATTGTGTGTGGGGAAAAAAAAAAGCATTTCACAGATTCAGGTGAGAAAGAAGCCACAAAGATACATCAAAATACTCTGTTTTTTTGTTCAGTGTGCTTGTTCAAAACCTGCCTGAACGAGAAGCAGCTTCTTCATAACTAGCTTGAGAAGTGCACAGTGTCCTGCCTAGAAAATGCATCTTAATTTACAGCAGTTGTGGCAAAATAATGTTTTCTGAAAAGCAACAGTGACTACAAACAAAACAGTGCACTGAAGATTTGGGATGACATGATCACACAGGAGAATGCATGGAAGAACAAGAAAAGACACCCAGCTTCTCCCCTGTTCAAAGAGGGAAGGATTCAGAGAGGTTTAATTATCACGTACAATTTTTCTGGTGTTCCACACAGAAATGCAAACCAAACACGGCAGTAGCGGATTATCTCCAGCCTCCTAGGTCAGAAACTCTACTGCTTTCATTGGCTTTTCCAGAAAAAAAAAAGAAGGGCATCACAGACCCCCAACACCAAAACCAGCCATAGAAATGCAAACTTTAAACCCTGCCACGTCTCTCCACATTTTTGTTGTTGCTTATATCATTTTCTATCTATAAAGCAAGGATGAAATCCCTAACTGTTGTCACTAGTTATAATGCTCTAAGAAAACAGTTAATAGTGGTGGCCTCAGCTCTTTCGGCTTTAATGGCATTCCTAATTTAAGAAAATACTGGCTTAGTGCAAAAGTGCCATATTATGCAGCTTAAAGATTTTTTTTCGACATGATTTGCAAGCTTTTGGAAATTAAAAGGTTTACTAGACAACCAAAGAATATGCCAAGCCTAATGAAAGTGATCTGTTATGGTAGATACATTTTTCACTATGGTAGATAGGGTTTTCAGTTGCAAAGAATAGATTTTTATTCAAAATGTTCTTGTAATGTAAGTTTCTTTGCTGGCAAGGGACAGAACAAGAACCTGCAACGCGTATTAAGTGAAAAAAGCAGCAAGAGGTTTGTCGCGGACTTCAAAATAAGCAAGACTGTGCTTGTACATCATGTCACCAACGTCTGTGCTCAAAAATGAACAAGTCAGACGATGGAAGAAGCCTCATCCTTTAGAGATTAAGATTTAAGTGAATTTACAGTGTAAGAAACACAGAGGACTTCGAAGTGAGTTAACACTATGTGGCATTACTTTTTTTTAAATATTAACTCCAATTTGGAAGCAAGTCAAGCAGCTTTGCAGTAAAGCAGTTCAATAAGTATTGATCGAATATGCAGCAAAAGAGGGGTATATACATAAACAGAGTTAAAATGTTGCTACTTACTTTAAAGTGAGATTTATGCTCTCGGAAGTTTAGGATCCCTGCTGCAGTAAGTCACTCTACTTGAGAAAACAGGGACAAAACCTGAACACCACGCACTTCTGAGCTAGTCAAAATAGGTAAAACGAAGTTTCACACAACATTAGGCTTACGACAGACCCACTGTGTTATATTTATTCCTGCTAACAAAACAGAGGTATTAAATACGTTCTGTGCAGGGCGGATGTGCAACACAGACACATCCCCCTCGGGGTGACCATCCCCCTGGGGCTGACCACGGGGGACCACATTTGGGGAAGCTGCCCCAATTATGACGGCTAGGGTCGATTTCCTAAAGCACCACACCATCTTAAGGATTTTGACAGAAATCCCCTGAAATTATAGTGCTACAAGCTGTGGGGACTTGAGGGCTAAACATTATAGTCCCTTTAAAACCCCAAAAGGCTCACTACCAGGCCACTGAGGTGCTTTTGTGACAACTTTCCAAAGCAAGATTGCTAGAACTGGCCCAAACTTATCTACCCGTTTACAGATCCACATTTCTACTTGCCTTTACTTGCCAAAACTTGGTGTGTCAAAGCACATTAAGCATCAGGTTTAAAAAAGAGAAAATCCTACAATATTTCGTCATTGTTACCTGACACACAACAGGAAACTAAGTCAGGTTCCTCGTGGGTCAACTGATGGCCATGCCCAAGGTTGCTTGCCCTAAAGGCTGGAGCACTGCTTCAACAACTATGACCCTACTAACTGGAAAATGTCATGAAAAAAACACGTGAATTTAAGTGGAAAGCCAACGCAGAACTGGTTCTACAGCACAAGAGCAAGGGCAGCTGCAGGGAGGAGGCTGTGGAAGAGGAGGGAAGCGAGGAAGGTGCACAGCACAACCCATCCTCAACTGCGCCCTATAGCTGGAGGGGGGTTGCACCACACAAAATAACTGAAGATCTCCTATTGCCTGGGGTCAAAACACGCTTCCTCTCTTCCTTGGGAGCATGGAGCATGGATTGGTGTTGCCAGACAGCAGGTGTCTTGCAAAGAGAAGCAAATTTCTGCAGTGCAATGAGGAATTTCAACCACCCAGCAGCCAAAGCGAAGAGAGGAAGCCTGGGGTGCTGAAGGAGGCCAAGTTTGCCTGAAATGCAAGCAAATGCAAACCTGCATACCCACAAGTACCTCATGAAAACCCAGGCTGCAGGGTAAGACATGAGCCCTGCAGCACAGGACAGACATCAGGCTTACGGCTGAGGAGAGCTAACTTCTTCCCAGCTAGGGAGAAAATTCATCTCTCTTCCCTTCTAACTACCATTTAGGCTGTTCCATCTCCATTTGGGTTACTTCTTGGAAAATCACCCATGGCGATGCAGCAGATTCCTCTTGGTATTGCTGAATCTGTTTGCACAAGCCCAGCTGCAGCATCTATGCCTCAAAACAGTCAGGATTCAATCCAGCCCAAGGAAAAGTCGCTGCAGACACCTCAGGGGCTCAGCTGAGAGGTAGGACAAGCAACACATGACATTTTGGTAGAGCTAATCTTATGAACTAGAAGTTTATATTCAACCAAGGGAGGAGGCAGCAACTGAGATTAATGAAGTCCTGCTCTACAGTATTTAGGAGGTCTGAAATTACGTACAAGGGGGCACAGCTATCTCAAATCTGTCTCAAACCTGCACTTACCAAAATGTGTTTCCTACAGCCAATACGAAAACATGTTAAAAAAAATGCAGTAATCAGTTGTTTCAGGGTGGGAAAATAAAACATTCCTTGCAGCGTCTGCAACTGCTCTGAGACAGAACTTGAAAGGGAAAATGATTTATAAGCAAGCGGGAGAGAGAGAGCTCATTGATTTTTCTTTTTCTTTCGTGTCCAGAAAGGAAACAAAACCGGTGACAAACTGGGCTGCAAGCACCCGTTCACCCTCAGCAGCCTAAGGCAGGATCAGAGCAAACAGGCTGCATCTGGGGCTGGCTGAGGGGTCTCACACACACGAAGCCCAAGTGATCTTACAGGCACTGGTGGAACGCACATCGCCACGGGAGAGTGGGAAATAAATGCAAAATGATTATTTGAAAAAATAATAAGTAACTTTTCTTATTCTCTTTTTTATGTGTCTATCCTGGCTTCCCTTCTTTCCAGGTAGTATTCTGAAATGCCCCCGTCCTGGTCGGATGCTGCTGCATGGTGGACAAGTCACTAGGCCATGAGGCCCCTATCCTCATAGGAATTACCACGGCATCCCCAGCTTTCTCCTTAGAACACCGAGGGCAATAAACAGGTAATGAAAATGCTGACACCCTCCTAATGAGAGCGGGGAGACGGGAGCCCGAATAAGCATTTGCACCATGATCTTATCTACAAGCAAGAAGGCAGGAAATAAAAGCAAATCCTTCCATAAAACATGCTGAACAAGTTCCCTGGCTTTGCAAAAGCCTCGCAAGGTGGTTTTACAAGCCGGGTGGATTTCCATTTTTAAAGTGAAAAACATCTTTGCCTAAGTAGTTTCTCTGGTGTTCAAAAATGCCACCTACAAGTGAGAAGCAGCTGCTGCATTTGCACGTGTGATCTACTTCAACAGGTTTGGAGAAAAATAGAAATATAATTTATTACAGCCCATTTAGCTCCGCAACAATTGCCCCTCGAAAGCCGAAAGAAAATAATGTAATTGAAGGTACATGCTTTCCTTGCTGCAGAAACCTCAAACAGCCCCAGGCAAGAGCTAATACAGATGTAGTACAAGGCATTAAAAGAGTGCTGGGTGCTGCAGCTAGCAATTATCCTGGTATTTAACCAAATCTATTGCTCATCAGGAAAGCATTTAGTGCAGTAGTCAGAGCGAGACAGGCTGACATGGAGCACAGCTACTTAACTGTCCCCTCCAGCGATTACACTCTCTCAGCCCGGGAATCATGTCAAATTAAACAACTACAGATTGACTTTTCACTTCTGCAAACATTAAGCTGTGATTGACAACTCCCGAATGCCATAAGCCGGTCATTACAATCAGACAACACACTGTTAGCTTATTTGTGGTCCGTGTTTTTCTTTCCCTTTTTTTTTTTTTCCCTCCCCTTTCTGATCAGCTTCCTCCTGGGTCGCTTTTATGGGGCTCTACAGACATGTTTGCTTTGCTCCCCTGCGGGGTAAATGCAAGGAAACGCCACCCCCCTCATGAGACCTTTGTACATATGTGGAAAAGCAACATAAATGGAGTGACATAACCTGGCATGCAACAACTTCTTCCTTCTTTCTTTTTGGTGGGGGCGATGCTTATTAATTTAAAACATACTTGGAGCTGCTATGACTGCACGCTCAGCACGCATGTTAATGTTTGGTCTTTCTGGAGCATTTTTTTTTCCCAGATTTCTGCCTTAAGTGCTGGGAGTCTCGTTAAATCTACCTATGGTAGATTACAACAGAACGGGAAATTAAATGACAAGCGACACAACAGCACTGTGTATATGTATTAATGAAGAGCTCAGCTTCCCTAGGGCAATCACAGCATCGATTCCCCAAGTCACCACTCAACATATATAAATATATATATGGACACTGCAGGTTAGCAAAGTTACTAGAGCCTTAAGAGGTACATGAAGCTCTGAAGAAACATGTTTCTTCAATTTTACATGCACCTTGAAAATATTTTCTATGTAGGTGAAACCCCTACGTTGTACATGAGAGCTTCACTCTGTACCCTCTACTTCTTGTGACTTTATGTCACGAGAGTGACATAAAACATGTCCAAACTTTCCTCTCTCAGAATAAAAGGAGAAAGTAAAGAAATCTTCATATACAATGCAGAACACTTTTTCCCCTCCTCTGCCACACCAGGAAACCTCACAGGATCCTTTAAAGCTTTTAAATTCTTTGGTGAACAAGAAGGTGAGACTGACTCATTAAACTAATTATGAAAATGAACGCATCTCGAATGCTACTGGTATGGCACCGAGGTGTACAGGCATTTCTGTATCTGAAGCCTCACATGGCTTGCAGCAGACCGAAAGGCAAACCTTATAGTCAAAACAAAGAATAAACCAACTCAATAAAATCAATAACATTAGACACACATTTGCATAAACTGTTTCGAGCTAAGAAAGTAGGACAGGCAGAATTAGCACTTAAAGAAAACGCAACTGCTGAAGATGAAAAAGGCTGAGGACAAATAAAACACTTTTTTTTCCCTCTCATAGTACAACTGTTCAACTGCTTTTTCTGATACCCCACTCAAGCATGGCACACATAAATCTAAAATTAAACATAACAGTGTTTCAAACATTACACCTCTCCCTCTGCCTGAAAACCTAAGCAGACACGCTCTTGCAAAAGCAAAAGCTTCAATGAAACAGCGAAGACTTTAATGCAGAACATGCAGCCATGTCTCTTAACAAACACAGAGGGCAAAACACCTGCAGCACGAAACGCACTCGAATATAACCTGATTTCTAACATCTGCGGCACGACGCTGATATAGCTTTATCACAAGAAGCACCTTAAAGCTTCTCTGGGTTATCTCCAGTCTTTTCCTTCTTTTTAAGCAGCCCTTGAAGTGCCAAGCAGGTGGCTGTGGCTTGGGAGATGTTTCAGACTACCAAGACATCAGGTTTACCTCTTTATAAGGACTTTCCAATTTATACAAAATGGCTTGTTTATATTTCACATCTATTTCTTACATATATACTTGGATAAAAACACCTGCTTTTTTTTCCCCCCCTTATCCTCCACAATCTTGCGTCTACATAACTTGAATGCACTAAAAAAGAATAAAAAGAGGTGGGGAGAACTTCTGCCTTGTTGCCCTACAGCCAAATACAGCACTAACTTCTGTACTTTCTGCATTTTCAAGTTTCTGGGCAAGACTTCCCTGAAACCACCTGCTCCAAGTCATACTCTTCAAGCTCAGGGAGACTTCCACCAAAAAACGGGAAGAAAAGATGAACTTGTGACACTGAGAATACTTCATTTTCGGCTGCATTTTTCGAAGCTAAAAGGCTGCTTTAAAGGAATGCTACGTAAGTGCAGTGTGATGCTACACACTTTTAACAAACAGCATTAAAAACAAGACGAGGCACTGTCAGAGGAATGCATATATGTACATATGCAGTGTTTGTATACTGAGAGTGCACACAGCATGTGTATCTATATATTCATGTATATATATATCCGTATCGATATATGAACCCCCACACAAGTGCGGGTGTGTGTAGATTATATATATTATATATATAAAGCTAACTTTCAGTTCTCAGAAAACAAAAGCTATCCCCATATAACAGCCAAATTCCTACATAACTCAATTTCGACATCTCATCTGGTGTGAACTGCACTCATTCCTAGTGTAAACCCCAGCGCGCTCTGCAATGATATACTGTAATGTCACATCGCAATCTGGATTTACTATAAAGGGCTGCTGACGAGTTTCAGAGCAGTAAACATTGCTGCGAGGTGTATTTCACACTGAGCTGGTTTTTATGAAGAACACTTCACCGCCCAGCCACGGCACCCAGATGATGAATGGTGAAAGATGCATGACAAGCTTCATCATTGTTTGTAAATCTTAACTGTTCCTGCTCACTAACTCTGCAGGCAATTTTCAAAGACAGCGGCCGACAGAAGGACAGCACAGCTCTCCTGAAGGTTATTCAACTTGTACTTGGCCTAAGCTATGCCGCCAAGGAGCAGCGAAAATGAACTCTTGGGTTGGTTACGCCGGAGCGCGGAGACGGAGGGAGCAGATAGGAGCACCTGGGGAATGGGCAGCGGGAGCCAGGGGCTGCCTCGTCTGCACGTGCTCCTTCCTTCCCCTGGATCTCACGCCTCCGCCGCTGGCAGCTCTCTCCTTTTCCACCCAAACTGCAGCCCGGTGGCAAGGTGCAGGGCGCTGAGTAAGGAGACTGCTCGAGGCATGAGGGAACGGGGGGGGGGAATTTTACCTGCAAGAACCTCTTGGGAGGAGCAGCCTTTGGCCCCACACTTCCCTGCTAAACCACCATGAGTGCTCTGCTGGAGATCAGGAGCAGACTCCCCATGTTGTGCTGCTAATCCTGCCCGCGGCCTGCGGAGCGGCCGAGGCTGCCGAAGGAACAACCTGTCGGGAGGCTCCCGTCTGGCTCCAGAGGCTGGTGTACATCCTGGCACGGCCCTGGCTCGCGGGGAGGATTGCGGCAGCGCGCGGAGGGACTCGCTCCTCTCCTCACCACCACGGCCGTGAGGAGGCCTCCGCACGCCAAACCAAGCAAACCAGCAAAATCTGCCATCCCCACGGTCCTCACGAAGCACCCGACACCCTGCACGGCTGGCAGGAGGACACGGTGGTCATGTAAAGGCGGCATCGCGTAAAGGCGGCTCTTAGGAAAAGCACAGGAGTGAAATGATCCTTTTAACCCAGAGTAATGGCAGAAGAACGAGATTTAAGCAAACGTTTTAAATTTGTGTCTTCTCGGGAACTCCCTTCTCTATCCACCAGGCTTTAGGAATTTCGTATTGGCCAGATTTTCACCAGTCCAACCCCATTCAGAGGACAGACCATTTAGTAAAAAGGCTTAAACTCAGAAAAATGGCTTGCCAGAGTTTACTATTTCACTTCACCGATTGTGCCTCATATTCTCAAATGTATCTTGATAGTTGCTGTTAGGGCTAACAGGGCCATGATGTACGAGTAAGACCAACGCAAGTGACGGCTGGCAACTTGTTTGATCTCAAAAAGAAATTCCTGAGCCCAGAAACTGTCTGAACAGCTAAACTCAAAACTCAGCTTTTCAGTCAGCCAAACTGAAAATGATCTGTTTAAATGGATCTGTCAGGAAAAAAAAAAAAAAAGAAAAAAGAAAAAGAAAAAAAAAAAGGAAGTCTGAGAAAATACTGCAAGTTATCCAGAACCTGTTCTGATGAAACAAAGCATAATGCTCTGCCCCACACTGCACATGAACAGCAGACCTAGAGCCTGCAACCCAGGTCATGTGAACACAAGTCCAAGCTTCTGAATGTACTGCCTCTACTTAACACACGTAAATATATTCATTATATATACACACCCACACATCCCCACACGAACTCTCCCCACTTGCAAACACACACGCACAAACTGCACTATGCTGAGAAAGCCTCAAAACACAGGTTTTTGCAAGAGTCCCACATAACTGAGAATGGTGCAGCACACAGAGTAGGAGACTGTGTGATTTGTGCCCTGTGTACAACCACCCATGTGAGCCCAGGCCTGGAAACCCACAATTTCAGATCTACTAATCTTCATGGTACCCTTGCAATGCATGACTAAGAACTGCACATAGTATAACTGTAGGGATGATGGGGACATAGCTATAGTAACGACAGTGAGAATGCCCCAAAAAGACAAACAATTGTGCACTGATCCAGTGATAGAATAAAAAAAAATGAACAGGTTCCAGCTGGCCTCAGTACCTGCAGATTTAAACGACTGCCTCCTTTTCCCTCGTGGTTTCTCAGCGTGAGGACTCCATGTGACCTCCCTCACCCCACGGAGCTGCCCTCGCCTTCCACAGCATCCCAAGGGCACAGACTCACAAAGATACATGGCACGTAAGGAACACTGGGAAGAGGCATCGCCTTCGCACACGGCAACTCAAGGTGAAGAAAAGCACCCTCACCCAGGACTTCTCTTGCATTTTTTTGTGTGTGTATGTACAGGCTTCCTTGCATTCCAACATTTCTTTTACTAAATTGGAAGTTTTTGACTGAGACAGACTGTCTCCAACATGCCCTTAATGGTGAAGTCATTGCAAGACACTCTTTAAGCTGCTCAGCGGTCAGGGTGGGCTTCTCCAGTGGATCAGCACCATCTTCAGAAGGGCACCCAATGCACACGAGGAGGAAACGTCCAGGCCTCGTTGCTGATATCCCTTCCTCAGTTTCCACCACTGTAAAACACCAGTTATTTAACTTCTAGGCAGGACTAACTGTTTGAAAATCTGAGACTGTTAAATGCTGCTCTGCTAATAATAGTAATAATAAAACAAAGACTATTAGCAGAAACGTTTTCCTTTGGAAAACACCATTTGCCGATTTGAACAAAATTGTTGACACTGTTCATCAAAATAAGCATTTTGCATGAGTTTTTCTCATTTGTGTTTGTGCTTTATGTTCAAGCTGCAAATATGGTACTGCCCTAAAGGGCTCACTGCTTGTATTTCCAACTATTCTGAGATCCTAACAGGAGGAAAAATGCAAATTCATTCAGCCAGTAGAGCAACTTCTAAATTTCAAACAATTTCCTTAGCCACAGGAAGAGACACAGAGGGTAATGACCTCAACAGTCCACAATGACAATATTTTCTTATTTTTAAGACATGATACCTGATTTTAAATCAAAAAGAGGTGTGTTCCTATTTGCAAACAGAAGGAATTTTCTCCATTGCATCCTTCTATTTAGATTTTTCTACCACTGTCCCAAGTCTGGAAAGTACTCCCATGAGGAACTGATCATTTTTTAAGCAGCAGAAGTAGGACATGGAGCTAAGCACTCAGCTCTGACCTAAGCACATGCCACCTTCATACGGTCTCGATCCAGGCTTGTGCGGGTATTTCAGCATATACTCAAGCACAGAGGGACCTGATTTCACCAAGTCAGTGAAAGGTATTAATCAATTCTGGGCACTGACTCAATCCCTAAAAAGACCCACTGGAAAAAAAAAATCAGCTGTCTCTAGGAAATCAGTTAGACTAAGATACCTGGCTCTTTGAGACTGGATACCCTTTTGTGGCTGCTGTTTACACACTATCATCCCTCCACTCCTCGCACAAAGATCTCTCAGCTTGGCTTCCAAAAGACAGACACGTTTTACAGCATGTCTTTCGTGCACAGGGAATTGTAACAACATCTCATGAATTTTTCCTCTCATTGTTTGCATTTTAAAAATAAAATAACAAAGCAGTAAGAAGGTGAAGAAAAACAATTAGAAAGTAGAGAGCAGAAAATCCCCCTTCTTTCTAAAAATGAGTACAAATTACCACCTGGTGACCTAGGAGAGCACCCTGAAAATGTCTTCTGCCATTTGTCACTGGTTTATCTTATTTGTCTCCCCGTTTTTCCAGTTTCAGCTGGAAGGGCAGCAGCTGTGCTAGTTGGAAGCAAAATCATTTTATTTAGAACCACTTCAGATTGCAAGGAGGTTGAGTGATGGTGTTTTGTCATTCAGAAAATGTCAGCCCATTACGATATGCAACACACTGTAGCACGGTATGACCTCATGAACAAATGTCAGAAGCTTCCTGAGAACTTCTCACCATTCATAAAACAAAGAAAGTGTAAATCAGTGGTCTGCTAGCTCATCTCTCCTCCCTTCCAACATAACTGGTTTAAACAGGCAGTTAACTTAGCAGAAGAAAATTAATGAAATAGTCTGACTGAAATACTAACTGAGATAATATATGAACTGGCAAAACCTCTGTAAAGCTGAAGTTGCAACTGAAGTGTGGTAATAGACTGCATGTGTTATAAGACCATCTCTGATTTGTGGCTGGGAATTTAACAACCTTTTCTGCAATAAAGATACAGGTTTCAAATGTTTGAAAACGTGGCTGTAAAACGAGTTTTTTTCTTTTGACCTGTTGCTCTTCTTTACGCACTGTAACCTTCCTGTACAATTTCTGAATACCAACACATAAGCCTACAAACAGACCCTAAAAAAAGGGCAAGGGCTTGCTGCAGGAATTAAGTGAAGCTTTATAGCCTGCATTAATCAGCAAGTGAGACTAGATGGTCCTAATGTTCCCTTGTGGACCTAGAAGCTGTGAGTTATGTATTCTTGGAAAGAAAACAACTTTCTGAGCATGGTGTCATTTTATCTTCAGAAAAGGAAATAATGCCTGGAGTATGACTTGCTAGTTTAAAAGTGCACTGGAGTTACCTTTAAAAAAGTAGCAACCACTAACCCCTAATGGCAAACTAAAGGCAAAGTCTTTGCTTCATGTAAAGCTCTCATGTACAGAAAGTTTAGTCCACCAGTTTGTGGTGAAATCTGTAAGAATATGTCTTTTTCACAAGACAACACTTGCAGGCAATATTTTAGGGGAAGGGACCAGCGGCACGTGTTATAGGGGATCCACTGTTCACAGCCTGCTGGCTGATTCGGCATCCACACAAATGATGAGAAAACAAAACAAAACCCAACAAAACAAAAACTCTCTGAAGACGATGAAAAGCATAGAACAAAAAAACTTCATGGGAGTGTAAATCATGAACTAACAGCTTGAGAATACTACTTTTTTTCTAGATGTAAAATAAGAGGAGCCATACCCACCGAGAGCAGCCAGAAGGAGAAAAGAGATGCTTCTAAGAGACACTTGAAACTGGAAGGGTCTAGCTCACAGATGCAAGTTTCTCGCAAAAATACTGGTGCTTCTTTCTCCCACTAGCTCCCTGCTATGGAAAAGCACTTCTTCAGGGTCTGGAAAATGCTGTTTGATCTCAGTAAATTACATCTCACTGCTTGTCGGTTTCTGATTGATGGTGTAACTTAGGGAACAATATCTGTGTGTGGAATACTGTCTGGAGAAGCAGTCAAGGATTATTGAAAATACAGTATTTATGTAGTTTAAAAATCAGTGGCACATTGCACACAACTTTTTTTTTTTCTAGAGTGATGAAAAATTACTGAAGTGCATTTGGGAACAAAGGGCGTAAGGTCTTTTGTCTATTTGTAAGAACACTCAACTGGTAAGAGTTCTTAGTGAGTTAGTAGTGATGGATGCAAGAAAAAGTGTCAACTGCACTTGAGCATAAAGCCAACCACTTTTGACCAATCAGCAGAACACAGGACATCATCGTTCAGTGGTGGTCAGGGAACAGGGAAGAAAATAAAACTGAAGAAAAGAGAAGGAAAATGAAGCAAGGATCACTGATTTCTATAAGCCATTTAAAACCACTGGAAAAAAAAGAGAGGAAAAAGTGTAAGGTTTTCTGACACCTTGTGTTGTTTCTTCATCTATCTGATACGTCACATTTAGTTGGAAGACTTTCAGAAAACAGCCACTTCCAAAACAACAGTCCACCTCTTTAGTATAAATCATTCTAGAGCTATTGAACTCAAGGGCTCAACGCTGATTTATGCCAGCTGCAGATCTTGTATGTATCGCACCTTCCAAAATTTCACTTGAGTCCTTAAGGTTCTGCCATGACACAAGCACAGCCGTATTTTCAACGTCAAACAAATTCAGCACGCACCAGAACATCAGCAGCAAAAAGGACATGGCTGAAAATAGTTATGTAACGTATGTAATACACTTCCTCTAATCAGGTATGAAAAAGGCTCAGCACGCACGTGTCACCATGGAAGATTCATTTCAATGTATATGTGCAGCAGAGAAGCAAATGAGGCAGGATATTGTAGTCAGTGGTGTCACTGTACAAAAAAAAAGAACTAGCACAAAAAATCTGTCAGGTGTAAAACAAACAAAAGGAAATACTTCCCACACACTGTACAGAACTCTACAGAATTAAACTGCTGAATTCATTGCTACCAAAGAGACCAGAAGTATAAAGGAGCTTACTGAAAGACTATATTTCAATTTGTGGCTTTCAGGTCTGCAGATAGTAAGTGAAAATGGTTGTTGAGAAGTAATCACCAACTGAGGATACATACTGAATACTGCAGAATTGTAGGAATGTTGGAAGCATGAAATACTATCACGCTACTCTTTCTTGGTTTCTTTTTTCTTCTCTATGTATCCCCTTTCCAGACACAGGGAAACAGCTACATGGACTTTGATCTGCTCCAGCAAGGCCATTTTAACATCCATAGAGGTACTCTGCCCAGAACAAAGGCAAGCGAACCAGGATGCAAGATAAAAAAAAATGTCAAAACCACAGTGCCAACACAGGTAGATCTCTCCTAAGAAAGACTGCAGATTAACAATCTTTGTAGAGTCAAGAAGACCGGATGTCAGAAGATGAATTTATCTGGATTAATTCTAAATGAAGCAATCTGAGTTTGACAGCAAAGAAGAAGCAAGTCTGTGATGGGTTTCACTACATGGTTGGGATACAGAAATAGTTTCCATACATGGTTCAGGCAGAACAAGGTAGCAAAGGCTCGGGCTTGTGGATCCTGAGGGGAAAAATATATGAACGGCAGTTCTGAGAAAAAAAAGAGAGGAACGATGAGTCTTTGATTCCAGCACATGTTCCTTGAAGGTAGTCTTTGGATAAGCATTGAAAGAAGCTACCTTAAATAACTCTTCCAGTGGACAGAAACCGGGAGCAGAAACTAACACACTTCTAAAATATGGGCCTGTAATACTGCACTACAAGAGCTTTCTGCATTAGTGACTTTCGTCCCATCATCACACCCTGCCTTTTTGATGCCCATTCAAAGTCAACAAGGTAGCAGAAACCCAAGGGGTTACTGTGCACTTACCTCTTGCTTTCAGTTCTGAGTATGAGGGGATGTCCTCGGAGGTCACGATCTGTGGGACACATGCAGGTGTGCCAACACCCTGGCCCAGGTAAGACGTGGGTGGGTAGTAGGAGTGCATCCGGTACTGGGAGCTCATGGCGTGGTGGTTCTCCATGCCCTTCATCTATCAGAGAGAATCAAACAGCAGCATATGAAAGCTGACACTAGCACAGCCTTTGCACCTTCTTGTCCCACAAGTACCAATCTTGGAAGGAGACCCTGGCAGGTGGAAGAGAAGGTGATTGGAAGAGAAGTCAAATCATGAGGTGTTTTACATAGCTTTGCTTTCACCCTTGCCTACAACCAGCTGACGAGCTTCAGAGGACGTGAAGTGTCCACTCAGCTTGTACAGCCTCAAAGAAACCAACAAGTCAAAGACCAGTGATAACCACTTTGCAAAGAACCCATCAAATGGTCTAAGGAAACAGTTCTACCTACTCTTTCAAGATATAATTGACTGAATTTGAGCATGACACATACAGAGACACATCACTTCTTAAAATCCAGGAAGACGGAGTAATTTCCCCATTTGATATGGAGAAAACAAGTTGTGGATGGATTGCACAGGAAGTCTGCAGCGGAGCAATAACTGGAAAAAAAATCACCAAATTAGCTGTATCAACTCCATGTCTGAAAATTTACCAAGCAACCTCCTCTCTCCTATTGCCCACCAAGCTAGGAGCAATGTTAGAATCATAGAATCATTGAATGCTTAGGGTTGGAAGGGACCTCTAGAGATCATCTAGTCCAACCCCCCTGCACACGCAGGGTCACCTAGAGCACGTGGCACAGGACTGCGTCCAAGCGGGTTTTGAAGATCTCCAGAGAAGGAGACTCCACAACCTCTCTGGGCAGCCTGTGCCAGTGCTCTGTCACCCTCACTGTTAAAAAATTTTTCCTTAAGTTCCTGTGGAACTTTTGGTGCTTCAGTTTGTGGCGATTTCCTCTAGTTCTGTCAGTGGCCACCACTGAAAAGAGACCAGCACCATCCTCTGCACTCCCTCCCTTGAGATACTTATAGACACTGATCAGGTCCCCTCTCAGCCTTCTCTTCTCCAGGCTGAACAGGCCCAGCTCCCTCAGCCTCTCCTCACAGGGCAGATGTTCCAGGCCCCTGATCATCCTTGTGGCCCTGCGCTGGACTCTCTCCAGCAGCTCCACATCCCTCTTATACTGTGGGGCCCAGAACTGGACACAATACTGCAGATGTGGCCTCACCAGGGCTGAGTAGAGGGGCAGGATCACCTCCCTCGACCTGCTGGAGACGCTCTTCTTAATGCACCCCAGGATCCCATTGGCCTTCTTGGCCACAGGAGCACACTGCTGCCTCATGGTCAACTTATCATCCACCATGACACCCAGGTCCCTCTCTGCAGAGCTGCTCTCCAGAAGGTCAGTCCCCAGCCTGTACTGGTGTCTGGGGTTATTCCTCCCCAGGTGCAGGACCTTGCACTTGGCCTTGTTGAATTGCATGAGGTTTTTCACCGCCCAGTTGTCCCGTCTGTCCAGGTCCCTCTGGATGGCAGCACAGCCCTCTGGGGTATCAGCTACTCCTCCCAGTTTGGTATCATCAGCAAACTTGCTGAGGGAGCACTCTGTGCCTTCATCCAGGTCATTGATGAATAAATTGAACAGGACTGGACCGAGGACTGACCCCTGGGGGACCCCGCTAGCTACAGGCCTCCAACTAGACTCTGCACCGCTGATCACCACTCTCTGGGCCCTGCCATCCAGCCAGTTCCTAATCCACCTCACTGTGCACTCATCTATCCCACACTTCTGGAGCTTGCCCAGGAGGATGTTGTGAGGGACGGTGTCAGAAGCCTTGGTGAAGTCGAGATAGACGACATCCACCGCTCTCCCCTCATCCATCCAGCCGGTCATTTCATCATAGAAGGCTATCAGGTTAGTCAAGCAGGATTTCCCCTTGGTGAATCCATGCTGACTACTCTTGAGCACCTTCTTGTCCTCCATGTGCTTGGAGACAACGGCCAGTATGAGCCGGTATGTTAGTTACCGTTACTGGCCATATGGCCAGGATGTTAGCTGCATCTGGTACAAATCTGGAATCAGAAATGAGATTTGTCCTACCTCAGCACCCTGAAATGGTCCAAAATGATCTCCCTGGAAAGGCTGTGATGTCTTTTTTATTTTGTTTTGATAAAAGAATTAGCACCTTTTGTACCAAAGCTCTACAATGTGACAGGGACACAACACTCTAAAGAGAAGTTGTCCAACACCTCAGAATATCATGACTTCCAACAGGAAAGGTAATATTGTCTTGTCTCCCTAAGGGAGGGAATTATCATAAGTAGGAGGAAAAAAAACCACGTTTTTTAGTTTTGTATCAGAAAAAAAAGATAAAAGTGTGGTCAGTAATGCATGCAAAGCAATGACATTAGAAGTTCTCTAGACAAAGTGCTGGAGAGCCTTTTCATTTCAGCTAAATAAGAGTTCTGCCTATTTTACCCTGTCCTTTCAGGTCCCACCTGGCTGTGCTTCAAATTCAGCCTGGTGCTTCACAGCCATTCTCAGGGTATTTAGCTGGTAACTATGCACAGTGACTAGCTATTTTCTGGTGTTTCCCCTACCACTTTAGTACTCAATGCTACTTTTCATGCTGCCAAAACAGAAATGATGTGGTCTGGGTTATGCTTTCTGGCATTCTCATGTTCGGAGTTACGTTTGGGCTGAGATTAAATTCCAAGAGAGATAACCACTCCCTTGCAAGAATTCCTAAATACATGGCACATCTCTGCCTATTTTGTGGCAGCAACACAATTATACTGAGGGATAGGCAGGACATGCTTACAGCCTGTCAAAGTAAGACCTTGTCTATTATAAAAGAAAAGGATACTTACATGGTGACTTTTTAACTGCCTGCATCCTGTGCATGCACAAACAACAAAAAACAACCGCAAGTCAAGCTTCATCACAGTGGACAGTAAAGCAATCTTACACAAATTACAGAACACAGGATGTTTTGTGTGGCATCCTGAGAAAGCCAGAGGAGTCAGGATCTCTACAGAGCCACTGACCTCACCTGCACTGCTCCGCTATGTCCTGGACAGGTTCATGATTTGCCTGCCCCTGGTGAACAATCCATGGGTTCCTCCTGCCCTAAAGTTACACTCTGCCAGTATAAACTACCAAAACAGCTCTATCGGAATGGCCACATGACTGGACAATTCCACTGAAAGAGAAGTTATCCAGCTCCTCTTTGGCCACCTTTCTGGACCACGCTGCCCAGCTCTTCTGCAAGGGGCAGGATGACAGGCTGCCTGATCTCCCCTTCTCACGGGTGCATACATACCGCTGGAAAGCATCACCTGCTGGGGACGGTGTTATTTTAGCTGTAACAAAATGGAGGGATGGCTCCCTGGCACTGAAATTACGATGTTCTTGTTTCCTTTCTCTGTGTAATGCATGCAGGCACCTGTTTCCTATCAAACCATCTTTTTTTTCAGTAGTTTTTTTCTCCATTTCTTAAGAAAACAACTCACCTAAAATCCCTGGATTCAATGAATTATTACTACTATTATTACTAGTGTGTGGTAGCTGGCTAGCAAGAGACATGTTTTATAATCTTATTACCCACACCAAGTCTATGAACCACAGTCCGACCGACAGCTGGAAGCTTTGGCTCTGCAAAGAATACGTTGTGTATTACCCACTGAAGAAAATCTAAAAGCTTTTGGTTTTGTTTTATTAAACCATTCGGAATATACACCACAGTAAATCTGAACCACAAGGTTTCCTTTTTATAGTGCTTAGCAATCCTATTTTACAGTAACAATAAAAAAACAACCAGTCGTAAAAATTCTTGACCTCAGTGCTACATTAAAAAGGGGGCTTAGGAGATTGTTGCCCAATTTTTGCTCTGAATTAACTCTTCCAGCTCTGGAGAGTCTTGCTGTGGTATGTCTCGCTGTGGCTGCAAGCAAGGCTTGGCCCAGCAGAACCTGGACCCAAAACACTTCTAATGTACTTGCTTTGGGCTGTATAATTTACGAGTCTTTATCTGCAGGAGTATAACAAATCATCTTTTTTTTTTTTTGGCAAAGAGGAGACTGTCCTCTCCATGACAGCTTCAAGCACAGACTTGACTTCACCCCAGTGCTTCCCCGTCAAGAAAGGCCACAGGACTACAAAAAGACTCTTCTTACACCAATTCAGGACATGGAGCTTCTAGAGAGGATCCAGTGGAGAGTCACAAAGATGATTAAGGGACTGGAGCATTTGTTGTATGAGGAAAGACTAAGCGAGCTGGGCCTGTTCAGTCTGAAGAAGAGAAGACTGAGAGGAGACTTCATCAACATGTTCAAGTACCTGAGAGGTGACTGTAGGGAGGATGGGACTGGGCTCTTCTCCATGGTGGCCGGTGACAGGACGAGGAGTAACGGGTGTAAGTTGAAACACAGGAAGTTTAATCTCCATATCAGGAAGAATATCTTTGCTGTGAGGGTGCCAGAGTCCTGGAACAGGCTGCCCGGAGAGGCTGTAGAGTCTCCTCCTCTGGAGATCTTCCAAACCCCCTGGATGCCACCCTGTGCCACGTGCTCTGGGTGTCCCTGCTGGAGCAGGAGGTTTGCGCTAGATCACCTCTAGAGGCCCCTGCCAACCTCAACCATTCTGCAATTCTGTGATTCAACTCGGATCATTTCAGAGAGTTCTGCCAAGAGGATGTGTCAAGACCTGCTGCAAGAGCAAGGTGAAGCCCAGCACTTTCTCCCAAGTGCCTGGAAACCTCTGCACATCCTGTCTGGATGAGGAGAGGAGGAAAGACAGTGCAAGAGCAATGGATGCATAAAGACAGGGCAGCTGCCCTGTCACTTCTCCTCCCAGCCTCACCGACTGGACAAGGCTTTCTCGTTTTCTGTGGGGAAGAAGCCCCACAGAAGCTCTGTTCCAGCTTTAGCACAAACTCCTCGTTCTGCCTTGCAAGTCTCAGGGGCATAAAATTGCTTTTCTCCTTCATTTGCACAAGTTCTTTGAAAACAGCAGAATCCGCAGGTCCATTTCTGGTGTGATACCCAGAAAAAGGCTGCTGGCATGAAAATCCAGAATGGCGGGATTTCTGCCCAATCTCCATCTGGATGCATGACCTTGGCCACGTTATCTAAACGTATTTATAAATTCTGTCCCCCAACTTCCCAGGCTGGAGACCAGGGTTGCTGCAACCCTCTCGTCTTGCAACGGTTCTGCCAGTGAGCTGACCCCCTTGCAGCTCCTGCTGCACTTGCACTGCTCAAGGTGTTTTTGTTTCATTCCTAAAATCGGCTAAGCAGATTTTTACAGCGCGAGGAAAAAGCCACTATGACACCCTGCTTTGACTTACTTTGATTCTAGCACGGAAAATACAAGAGACATTTATATCTGTCCCTCCTTGATAGACAAACTTAATTAACCTTTGCTATTCTGTTCCAACCTATTCTTTTAGACAAAGGCAGTGACCCATAAACAATATGTTACCATCAGAATCTCAACTGCGGTGACATCCAGAGATATAGCCCTATCAGCAGTATCGGAAAATAAACCGCTTAGATTAGCTCCCCTAAGAAATATGGATTGCATTCACGTCACACATGAGCTGTCAGAAACATTAGGATACTTTTAGCATAAATCTGTAGTGCGAAGGGTGTGTTATGAATACAGTATGCAATGCACGGCTTGCACAGAAGACTGGGATTGTGTAGGGGGGGCTTACACAGTATGTATATATTGGCACATGCATATACACATATATATGTAGGCATTTACCCATTTAATATCCCTTTCTGGCTTACCGAAGGAAAAACTGTGCCAAAGACCTGAAACAGATTGTGGGACTTCAAAAGAGCAACCTATTTCACCAGCAAGCAGCTACTCTTGGAATCAAAACTGCCAGCTGCCCCATCACAAAAATATTTTTCTTGAATTTCAGTAAAAAGTTTTAAATGCGTCATGGCTCTGAGAAATCCACAGAAAAAAAGCTTTTGAACACAGCCATTTATTTCATTTCTGAATGAAAAGAGTAACTTCTATACTTGAAAATCAGTTAAAATTTCTCAGTCTATTTCTTACAAATGCTTATTTCACATTTCCACTTTAAACAGTTCTAAGTAAGTGAAAAGAAGGCATCTGGAGCTGAAATGGCAGATTTGATGAGCTGTACTTTTCTATTAAAAAAAAAAGAGAGGGACAAAGAGGTAAAAAAAAAAAAAAGAAAAAAGAAAGGGAACCTCAGGGGGAAAAAAAAAATCTGCTATCTATCCCAAACTTCCAGGCCAGCGTTAACATTTGCCCACAGCAGGTAGCTCCAAAGCAAACTCAGTCACTCATGCCCCAGCATGGGGGTACATTTCATGCAGTGCCAGGTCTGTAACCATTAGCATCTTCACAGTTGTTGGGAAGGAGGATGTCAATTCACCAGGAGTCACTACAACCTTTACAGTAAGGGTCACACACAGAATCACAGAATGGCTGAGGGTGGCAGGGAACTCTAGAGATCAACTAGTCCAAACCCCTGCTACAGCAGGGACACCCAGAGCACGGGGCACAGGGTGGCATCCAGGTGGGTTTGGTAGATCTCCGGAGAAGGAGACTCCACAACCTCTCTGGGCAGCCTGTGCCAGGACTCTGTCACATGTAAACCGAAGAATTTCCTCCTCGTATAGCAGAGGAACACTTTTGGGCTTTGATATTGAGGATTTACACGGTGAGGTACCTGAGTGGCTTCCAGGAAGCAGCACTCCCCGTTTCCCTTCCACTTCTTACTCCCCGTGTTTTGTCTCTGACTGGAGACTATGGCTTTGATACACAATTTACTTCACTTCGAGAGCCCTCTCTCGCCCAACAGTCGCCCACTCAATAGGGCTGGATTACCCTGGAGCACAGTGAGCCACATGTCCCAACGGGCCATGTCCCAGCTGCCACCAGAAGGACACACTGACACACTGAACAGACGCTACTGCACCAAACTGCAGGCATGGATTTTATTGGGGTTGGAGCTCAAAGACTTGCACATGTTAAGACCCCGATCAGGGGTCTTAACTCCTCACTTTGTAACCAGTGCCTAAAAAGAGCAAAGGGAACATACCGGGCCCCACAAACCTGCACTGAATTTAGGCTTGCAGGACCTGTAACCACATCTGGAACTGCACTGAGTAACTGATGGAAAGGCCTCTGCTCCCTGCCCATGCTGTACCCTGCTATGAAGAAGGCCCACTGCAAAATGGGGTGTATTGGCACGAGTGTGGCCATCAACTGGGGAAAAGGGTCTGTTCTCTGCTGTGCCGCACCAGTGGGACTACATCTGGATTTTGCCTTGAGCATGGAGCTCTGCGGGACCAGAAAGACACTGACCTATGGGAGGGAGGCCATCAGAGAACCACCAATGTGACTGGGACTAATGGACTAGGAGAAATGCCACCAAGATGACAAGGCACCAGGAGGGGCTGCAAGAGCAGCATTTCTTCTGCCATGACAAGAGAAGGTGAAAGGCAAGATCGGGGCTTCCCACAACAAGAGGGACACAGAGCTTCTAGAGAGGGTCCAGCGTAGAGCCACAAAGATCATTAAGGGACTGGAGCATCTCCCTTATGAGGAAGGACTAAGTGAATTGAGCCTCTTCAGCCTGGAGAAGAGAAGATTGAGAGGGGATCATACCAATTTGTACAAATACCTCAGGGCAGGATGTAAAGAGGATGGGGCCGAACTCTCCTCAGTGTTGGCAGTAACAGGACAAGGGTTAATGGGTACAAGTCGAAACACAGGAAGTTCCACCTCCACGGGAGGAAGAACTTTTTCCTGGGAGGGTGACAGAGCCCTGGAACAGGCTGCCCAGAGAGGCTGTGGAGTCTCCTTCTCTGGAGATCTTCCCAATATGCCTAGACGCCACCCTGTGCCACATGCTCTGGGTGTTCCTGCTGGAGCTGGGGAGTTGCACTACATGATCCCTAGACCTCCCTGTCAACCTCAACCATACTGTGATTCGGGGATTCAGTGAATAATGGCAGCATCAGGAACTCCAGGATTACTAGCTAGGCCCAAGGGGAATTCAACTGCAGCTTCCCGACTCCACTATGTCCTGTGTGAGCGAGAGCACAGCTAGAGAGGAGGTGCCTTCCTGTGCTGCCCTCCCACCCTCTTTCCAGTGCACACACTGAGGTGCCTGTGTGGCTCCAGAAAATGGCAGTCCCCATTTCCCCTCCACTTCATACCCAGGGTGTTTTCCCCCTGGCTGGAGGCTATGGCTTTGATACACAATTTATTTCAGTCCCTGGAATGCGCTGCATGGAAGGCAGCGCTTAAAGTACCCACAGTCCCTTACAAACTGCCAGAGGTAACGTTGAGCCCTCCAGCAGGGAGGGGCACCAGCCCTTGGGAACAAAACACAGCAGAGAGCTGGGCTGTGAGAGCGGACACAGGCGCCTTTGGTCCCCATGCACTTCCTCAGGCTGGGAGCGACCTCCATTCCGCTGGGCATGCCACTCCGCAGGGACGGCCTGTCACAAAGCCACCGCGCCGATGTCACTGTCATTGTGACATCCATGGACCAAAGGCCTCATTAGCACCCGCAGACGGTGGCCAGAGACACTGCTGGAGCCGCTGCTCTAGAAGCTGACGGTTCAGGCAGCGCTGGGAGCATCTGAGTGGTTCCCAGCCCATCACTGGCGAAGCGCCAGAGTAGGGACTTCGTGCTCTCTTTTTCTCTTTACTTGAAGGAGAAGTGATTGTCTGAAGGCTCCTGCGCAGGCAGAGGCTCACGAGGGACACGCAGGCTGCCGGAATTGCCTCCATGGAGCAGCCAGGCCCCGGCCCGGCAGGCGACGGCCAGCGCGCGCACCCTGAGGAGCAGCAGCAGGCGCCACCTGAGGGCCTGGCTGCTCCCCCGCTGCCAGACGCCCGCCCCCGCGGTGGCCCCACAGCCCCACAGCCGCAGCCAGCGCCTGCGCCACCACCAGCTGCTCTTGGCGACGAGGGGAACCAGCCCAGCCGCAGCTTCGCCGACAGGGCCGACGGCGGCCCACGGGCACCCGCCCCACGACAGCACTCGCAGCCAGTGCCCGCAGCTGCTGCTGGAGCACGGGACTCTCCTGGGAATCCAGGGTGGACAGCGTACCAGGACACAGAAAGTTCCACCGGCTCACGGCTCACGGACACCGACCTGCTGAACATGCCCCTGGACTGTGAGAACTATCTGGGGGACATGTCAGACGAAGAATTTGGAAAACTCTCCAAAAGCGAGGAGTTTTTCCGAATCTCCGTTACGGACTTCCTGCTCACCATCTATTCCAAGAAGAGACCAGGACTCTTACGGCCCAGCAGGAAGAGGTGCCTTGAGATGCTGCTGCAAATGGAGACCTCCCAGGAGCCGCAATACAGCAACCTGGTGCCACCACAGCACGGCCATCGCTTGGATTCCACATCCACGATGGCACCTGCTGGCCCCGCCGCCAGAGAGCCCTTCAGCGGGAGATCTGCTCCCCTGCAAGAGAGGCCACACGGCGGCTGCACCACCGAGGCTCAGGCACAGAACGTGGCACCGGCCCTGGAACACTCCAACTATCCTCAGTCCGACCCCGCAGCAGCCGCAGGCAGCAGCCACCAGCCGAAGCCCAGAGTGAGGCGCAAGAGGAGCCTGACTTCCTCCTCCTCCTCTGCCACCCCTGCGGGGGAGCCTCAGCAGGAAGATTCGCTGCCACCCAGGAAACGCCATCGCTCCTGCTAGCCAGGGGAAACACGGGCTGCCAGCAGCGACTCACAGCAAGCTGTCGCGGCCTACGGCGGGCCTTCTTGGGAGAGTCTCTCACATGTTGTAAATAAAAGTAGTGGTGTTGTTTTCTGCTTACACTGCGCTGTGCGTTCATTAGAGACAACATGGGAATTAAAACATGCTGCTAAGCTCCTGGGGGAAGGAGAAGGGCACGGGCAGGTGATGCAGGACCTAGACAGATATCAGGCATTGAAGCTTGGACAGATCTCCCTCAAAGGCAGGGTATCCCATAAAGGAACAAGACAGACTTTAGCGACATACTGGGCTACTCATGTGGGTACATGCCCTCAAATACAATCTGGGCAATTTTACAGGTACAGACACTCTTACGGCCTTTGCTTTTAGAGACTTGCTAACTCGTGGTAGATGGTAGCATATCCGTTCTGCTCAGCCTTATTTCCAGGTGGTCACACTCTGTCCCAGCCTCCCGGCCAGTCTGCCCACCCGCACACTCGCACATGCATGTGGCTGCACTGCACCAGGCGCATGGAACAAAACCGGCATGAAGAATTCCAAGTCCTCCTGGCACGTCTGGGCTTTGCCACCAGCAAGGCCACCCCCTGCTTGGCAGCCGTTTGGACAAGAGGAGACACAACACCCAGGACAGGGCAAGCTCAGAGATGCCACGACTGGGCATGTCCCCACAGCCTGGACAGGACACATCCATTCCAGCACCCTAAACCTCTGTTACACTCGCTACGGGTCAAGGCACTGGGAAGAGCATCCAAACGAGAGCTTGAAACGTGAAAAGAACTAGATCCGAGGCCTCTCTGTCCTGCAGCCTTGGAGCTCTCTTTCAGGCACCCAAGCTCGGGCAGGACCAACCTCTTCCTGGGGCCCCTCACACCAACCTCTTCTCTGCTCGCAGCTGGAGAGCAGCTTCCAGCACAGCCCCACTGAAACAGCAGTGAAACTCGCACCCTTCTGGCCTCACTTTGTCTCTATCTCTCAGGCCAAAGGCCAGCAGCAACGCAACGGCCTCTCCATTTGCTTCCCTCTTCTCTGCTCCCCTTCTCGCACAAAGCTTTTGCAGGCAGGACAAGGTTATTCCCATCAGGAGCAAGACACAAACTGATTATGACTAAGGAACATTAATGCCACATTCACTGATGGCTTTATCCTTCTTCATATTTTCTCAGCTTAGGCATGCTTTTCCCCTCTCTACCTTTTTCCCAAATATTCCTATACTCCCTCCACACCTTCAGTCTCAAATCCCTCTGTCTCTGCACCTCGAAGCTCCACTCTCTGCACACATTAAACACTGCATCTCTTGGACATCTAATTTGCCTCCCAGAAACACGGTTCCACATTGTTCCTGTCTTCTCCAAGGAAGGGAAGGCAACCACCTGCAAAGACGGGGCATTTCCACGTCACCTATAAATCCCGCAGCAAACGGGACCGTGCAGCACGCAGCTGGACACTTGGCTTCAGGGCCCAGCTCAGCTAGCCATTCAGCACATAGGTTTGCCTGTGCCCTTGCACCAAAGACAGGACAGATTCACTTAGACTGGGGCGCAGCGAGCAGCGAGGCAGCCTGCCCTTGTGCAGAGACCCTTTAAAAGTAGTTACACGAATGAGAATCTTTGCAGCTCTAATCTTGCTTGTACTTCCCACCTTCACTCCCAGTCTCTCATCAGCGCTGTGCACAGATGCACAAGGGTCCTGTTCGGTGGGAGCTGGGGGCATTGGGAGCCCACGCTGGTCTGTTTTCTTTTCTAGCTCTCATGCATTAATACACAACACCACCGCTGTTCCTTTCATACCTCATGCTGCCTCACAGGGACAGAAAATACCCTCCCTCGAGCCAGCACCCTTGGCTACTGAGAGCAGATTCCAGTCCTCTCCCTGCCCCAAGGTGATAAGGCCTCTGCACCCTTTCTCCAGCCCTTTCAAGAGGACCTAGGAGATCTCCAAGGCTCTTTTCCCCAGCACTAAGCCAACCACCACAAATTAACGATTCCTGACGGCAAGAAGAAACACAAACTATTAAGTCACACAGGTTTGAAATCTACCTCCCGCAGTTATTTCCGGAGCCCTCTCTCGCCCAACTGTCGCCCACTCAAGAGGGTTGGATTACTCTGGAGCACAGTGAGCCACATGTCCCAACGGGCCATGTCCCAACTGCCCAGAGGCCAACCAGAAGGACACACTGACACACTGCACAGACGCTACTGTACAAAACTGCAGGAATGGATTTTATTGGGCTCGGAGTCCAAAGACTTGCACATGTTAAGACCCCGATCAGGCTTCCACCTTTTAGTCCTCATTTTGTAATCAGTGCCTAAAAAGAGCAAAGGGAACATACGGGGCCCCACATACGGGGCCCCACAAACCTGCACTGAATTTAGGCTTGCAGGACCTGTAACCACATCTGGAACTGCTCTGAGTAAAAGATGGAAAGGCCTCTGTTCCTTGCCTATGCTGTATCCTCCTATGAAGAAGGCCAACTGCAAAATGGGGTGTATTGGCATGAGTGTGGCCATCAACTGGGGGAAAGGGTCTGTTCCCTGCTGTGCCGCACCAGTGGGACTACATCTGGACTTTGCCTTGAGCATGGAGCTCTGCGGGACCAGGAAGACACTGACCTATGGGAGGGAGGCCATCAGAGAACCACCAATGTGACTGGAACTAATAGACTAGGAGAAATGCCACCAAGATGACAATGTACCAGGAGGGGCTGCAAGAGCGGCATTTGTTCAGCCATGACAAGGGAAGGTGAAAGGCAAGATCGGGGCTTCCCACAACAAGAGGGACACAGAGCTTCTAGAGAGGGTCCAGCGTAGAGCCACAAAGATCATTAAGGGACTGGAGCATCTCCCTTATGAGGAAGGACTAAGTGAATTGAACCTCTCCAGCCTGGAGAAGAGAAGATTGAGAGGGGATCATACCAATTTGTACAAATACCTCAGGGCAGGATGTAAAGAGGATGGGGCCAAACTCTCCTCAGTGTTGGCAGTGACAGGACAAGGGTTAATGGGTACAAGTCGAAACACAGGAAGTTCCACCTCCATGGGAGGAAGAACTTTTTCCTGGGAGGGTGACAGAGCCCTGGAACAGGCTGCCCAGAGAGGTTGTGGAGTCTCCTTCTCTGGAGATCTTCCCAATCTGCCTAGATGCCACCCTGTGCCACGTGCTCTGGGTGTCCCTGCTGGAGCTGGGGAGTTGCACTACATGATCCCTAGAGCTCCCTGTCAACCTCAACCATGCTGTGATTCTGTAATTTGGCGAGTAATGACAGGAACAGGAACTCCAGGATTACTGGCAAGGCCCAAGGGGAATTCAGCTGCAGTTTCCTGACTCTTCTATGTCCTGTGTGAGCAAGAGCACAGCTAGAGAGGAGGTGCCTTCCTGTGCTGCCATCCCACCCTCTTTCCCGTGCACACACTGAGGTGCCTGTGTGGCTCCAGAAAATGGCAGTCCCCATTTCCCCTCCACTTCATACCCAGGGTGTTTTCCCCCTGGCTGGAGGCTATGGCTTTGATAAACAATTTATTTCAGTCCCTGGAATGCGCTGCATGGAAGGCAGCGCTTAAAGTACCCACAGTCCCTTACAAACTGCCAGAGGTAACGTTGAGCCCTCCAGCAGGGAGGGGCACCGGCCCTTGGAAACAAAACACAGCAGAGAGCTGGGCTGTGAGAGCAGACACAGGAGCCTTTGGTCCCCATGCACTTCCTCAGGCTGGGAGCGACCTCCATTCCGCTGGGCATGCCACTCCGCAGGGACGGCCTGTCACAAAGCCACCGCACCGATGTCACTGTCATTGTGACATCCATGGACCAAACGCCTCATTAGCACCCGCAGACGGTGGCCAGAGACACTGCCGAAGCCGCCGCTCTAGAAGCTGAAGGTTCAGGCAGCGCTGGGAGCATCTGAGTGGTTCCCAGCCCATCACTCGCGAAGTGACTCTCTTTTTCTTCTTCACTTGAAGGAGAAGTGATTTTACGTAAGACTCTTGCGTAGCGAGGAGCTCCCAAGGGACACGCGGGCTGCCGGAGCCGCCCCCATGGAGCAGCCAGGCCCCGGCCCGGCAGGCGACGGCCAGCGCGCGCACCCTGAGGAGCAGCAGCAGGCGCCACCTGAGGGCCCTGCTGCTCCCCCGCTGCCAGACGCCCGCCTCCGTGGTGGCCCCGCGGCCCCACAGCCGCAGCCAGCGCCCGCACTGCCACCAACCGCCCTTGGCAATGAGGAGCACCAGCCCGGCCGCAGCTTCGCCGACAGGGCTGATGGCAACCTACAGGCGCCCGCCCCACGACAGCACTCGCAACCGGCGCCCGCGGGTGCTGCCGGGGCATGGGACTCTCCTGGGAATCCAGGGTGGACAGCGCACCATGGCACGGACCCTGGGCTCATGGACACCGACCTGCTGAACATGCCCCTGGACTGTGAGAACTATCTGGGGGACATGTCAGACGAAGAATTTGGAAAACTCTCCAAAAGCGAGGAGTTTTTCCGAATCTCCGTTACGGACTTCCTGCTCACCATCTATTCCAAGAAGAGACCAGGACTCTTACGGCCCAGCAGGAAGAGGTGCCTTGAGATGCTGCTGCAAATGGAGACCTCCCAGGAGCCGCAATACAGCAACCTGGTGCCACCACAGCACGGCCATCGCTTGGATTCCACATCCACGATGGCACCTGCTGGCCCCGCCGCCAGAGAGCCCTTCAGCGGGAGATCTGCTCCCCTGCAAGAGAGGCCACACGGCGGCTGCAGCACCGAGGCTCAGGCACAGAACGTGGCACCGGCCCTGGAACACTCCGACCATCCTCAGCCTGACCCCGCAGCAGCCGCAGGCAGCAGCCACCAGCCGAAGCCCAGAGTGAGGCGCAAGAGGAGCCTGACTTCCTCCTCCTCCTCTGCCACCCCTGCGGGGGAGCCTCAGCAGGAAGATTCGCTGCCACCCAGGAAACGCCATCGCTCCTGCTAGCCAGGGGAAACACGGGCTGCCAGCAGCGACTCACAGCAAGCTGCCGCGGCCTCCGGCGGCCCTTCTTGGGAGAGTCTCTCGCATGTTGTAAATAAAAGTAGTGGTGTTGTTTTCTGCTTACACTGCGCTGTGCGTTCATTAGAGACAACATGGGAATTAAAACATGCTGCCAAGCTCCTGGGGGAAGGAGGAGAAGGGCACAGGCAGGTGATGCAGGACCTAGATGAATGCTGGGCATTAAAGCTTGGACAGATCTCCCTCAAAGGCAGGGTATCCCATAAAGGAACAAGACAGACTTTAGCGACATACTGGGCTACTCATGTGGGTACATGCCCTCAAATACAATCTGGGCAATTTTACAGGTACAGACACTCTTACGGCCTTTGCTTTTAGAGCCTTGCTAACTCGTGGTAGATGGTAGCGTATCCGTTCTGCTCAGCCTTATTTCCAGGTGGTCACACTCTGTCCCAGCCTCCCGGCCAGCCTGCCCACCCGCACACTCGCACATGCATGTGGCTGCACTGCACCAGGTGCATGGAACAAAACCGGCATGAAGAATTCCAAGTCCTCCTGGCACATCTGGGCTTTGCCACCAGCAAGGCCACCCCCTGCTTGGCAGCCGTTCGGACAAGAGGAGACACGACACCCAGGACAGGGCAAGCTCAGAGATGCCACGACTGGGCACGTCCCCACAGCCTGGACAGGACACATCCATTCCAGCACCCTAAACCTCTGTTACACTCACTACGAGTCAAGGCACTGGGAAGAGCATCCAAACGAGAGCTTGAAATGTGAAAAGAACTAGATCCGAGGCCTCTCTGTCCTGCAGCCTTGGAGCTCTCTTTCAGGCACCCAAGCTCGGGCAGGACCAGCCTCTTCCTGGGGCCCCTCACACCAACCTCTTCTCTGCTCGCAGCTGGAGAGCAGCTTCCAGCACAGCCCCGCTGAGACAGCAGCGAAAACTCGCACCCTTCTGGCCTCACTTTGTCTCTATCTCTCAGGCCAAAGGCCAGCAGCAACGCAACGGCCTCTCCATTTGCTTCCCTCTTCTCTGCTCCCCTTCTCGCACAAAGCTTTTGCAGGCAGGACGAGGTTATTCCCATCAGGAGCGAGACACAAACTGATTATGACTAAGGAACATTAATGCCACATTCACTGATGGCTTTATCCTTCTTCATATTTTCTCAGCTTAGGCATGCTTTTCCCCTCTCTACCTTTTTCCCAAATATTCCTATACTCCCTCCACACCTTCAGTCTCAAATCCCTCTGTCTCTGCACCTCGAAGCTCCACTCCCTGCACACATTAAACACTGCATCTCTCGGACATCTAATTTGCCTCCCAGAAACACGGTGCCACATTGTCCATGTCTTCTCCAAGGAAGGGAAGGCAACCACCTGCCAAGATGGGACATTTCCACATGTCACCTATAGACCCCGCAGCAAACGAGACCGTGCAGCACGCAGCTGGACACTTGGCTTCAGGGCCCAGCTCAGCTAGCCATTCAGCACATAGGTTTGCCTGTGCCCTTGCACCAAAGACAGGACAGATTCACTTAGACTGGGGCGCAGCGAGCAGTGAGGCAGCCTGCCCTTGTGCAGAGACCCTTTAAAAGTAGTTACACAAATGAGAATCAAGGCATCTTTGCAGCTCTGATCTTGCTTGTACTTCCCACCTTCACTCCCAGTCTCTCATCAGCGCTGTGCACAGATGCACAAGGGTCCTGTTCGGTGGGAGCTGGGGGCATTGGGAGCCCACGCTGGTCTGTTTTCTTTTCTAGCTCTCATGCATTAATACACAACACCACCGCTGTTCCTTTCATACCTCATGCTGCCTCACAGGGACAGAAAACACCCTCCCTCGAGCCAGCACCCTTGGCTACTGAGAGCAGATTCCAGTCCCCTCCCTGCCCCAAGGTGATAAGGCCTCTGCACCCTTTCTCCAGCCCTTTCAAGAGGACCTAGGAGATCTCCAAGGCTCTTTTCCCCAGCACTAACCGAACCAACACAAATTAATGATTCCTGACGGCAAGAAGAAACACAAACTATTAAGTCACACGGGTTTGAAATCCACCTCCCACAGTTATTTCCGGAGCCCTCTCTCGCCCAACTGTCGCCCACTCAATAGGGTTGGATTACCCCGGAGCACAGTGAGCCACATGTCCCAACGGGCCATGTCCGAAGTGCCCAGAGGCCAACCAGAAGGACACACTGACACACTGAACAGACGCTACTGCACCAAACTGCAGGAATGGATTTTACTGGGGTCAGAGCCCAAAGACTCGCACATGTTAAGACCCCGATCAGGCCTCCACCTCTTACTCCTCACTTTGTAACTAGTGGCTAAAAAGAGCAAAGGGAACATACCGGGCTCCACAAACCTGCACTGAATTTAAAGTTGCTGGACCCACAACCACATCTGGAACTGCTCTGAGTAACTGATGGAAAGGCGCCCGTACTGTACCCTGCTATGAAGAAGGCCCACTGCAAAATACGGTGTGTTGGCACAAGTGTGGCCATCAACTGGTGGAAAGGGTCTGTTCCCTGCTGTGCCGCACCAGTGAGACTACATCTGGACTTTGCCTTGAGCATGGAGCTCTGCGGGACCAGAAAGACACTGACCTACCAGAGGGAGGCCATCAGAGAACCACCAATGTGACTGGGACTAATGGACTAGGAGAAATGCCACCAAGATGACAAGGCACCAGGAGGGGCTGCAAGAGCGGCATTTGTTCAGCCATGACAAGAGAAGGTGAAGGGCAAGATCGGGGCTTCCCACAACAAGAGGGACACAGAGCTTCTAGAGAGGGTCCAGCGTAGAGCCACAAAGATCATTAAGGGACTGGAGCATCTCCCTTATGAGGAAGGACTAAGTGAATTGAGCCTCTTCAGCCTGGAGAAGATTGAGAGGGGATCATACCAATTTGTACAAATACCTCAGGGCAGGATGTAAAGAGGATGGGGCCGAACTCTCCTCAGTGTTGGCAGTAACAGGACAAGGGTTAATGGGTACAAGTCGAAACACAGGAAGTTCCACCTCCACGGGAGGAAGAACTTTTTCCTGGGAGGGTGACAGAGCCCTGGAACAGGCTGCCCAGAGAGGCTGTGGAGTCTCCTTCTCTGGAGATCTTCCCAATATGCCTAGACGCCACCCTGTGCCACATGCTCTGGGTGTTCCTGCTGGAGCTGGGGAGTTGCACTACATGATCCCTAGAGCTCCCTGTCAACCTCAACCATGCTGTGATTCTGTAATTTGGCGAGTAATGACAGGAACAGGAACTCCAGGATTACTGGCAAGGCCCAAGGGGAATTCAACTGCAGTTTCCCGACTCCTCTATGTCCTGTGTGAGCGAGAGCACAGCTAGAGAGGAGGTGCCTTCCTGTGCTGCCCTCCCACCCTCTTTCCAGTGCACACACTGAGGTGCCTGTGTGGCTCCAGGAAGCGGCAGTCCCCATTTCCCCTCCACTTCATACCCAGGGTGTTTTCCCCCTGGCTGGAGGCTTTGATACACAATTTATTTCAGTCCCTGGAATGCGCTGCATGGAAGGCAGCGCTTAAAGTACCCGCAGTCCCTTACAAACTGCCAGAGGTAACGTTGAGCCCTCCAGCAGGGAGGGGCACCGGCCCTTGGAAACAAAACACAGCAGAGAGCTGGGCTGTGAGAGCAGACACAGGAGCCTTTGGTCCCCATGCACTTCCTCAGGCTGGGAGCGACCTCCATTCCGCTGGGCATGCCACTCCGCAGGGACGGCCTGTCACAAAGCCACCGCGCCGATGTCACTGTCATTGTGACATCCATGGACCAAAGGCCTCATTAGCACCTGCAGACGGTGGCCAGAGACACTGCCGAAGCCGCCGCTCTAGAAGCTGAAGGTTCAGGCAGCACTGGGAGCAGCTGAGTGGTTCCCAGCCTGTCACTCGCGAAGTGACTCTCTTTTTCTTCTTCACTTGAAGGAGAAGTGATTTTACGTAAGACTCTTGCGTAGCGAGGAGCTCCCAAGGGACACGCGGGCTGCCGGAGCCACCCCCATGGAGCAGCCAGGCCCTGGCCCTGCAGGCGACGGCCAGCGCGCGCACCCTGAGGAGCAGCAGCAGGGGCCACCTGAGGGCCCTGCTGCTCCCCCGCTGCCAGACGCCCGCCTCCGTGGTGGCCCCGCGGCCCCACAGCCGCAGCCAGCGCCCGCACTGCCACCAACCGCCCTTGGCAATGAGGAGCACCAGCCCGGCCGCAGCTTCGCCGACAGGGCTGATGGCAACCTACAGGCGCCCGCCCCACGACAGCACTCGCAACCGGCGCCCGCGGGTGCTGCCGGGGCATGGGACTCTCCTGGGAATCCAGGGTGGACAGCGCACCATGGCACGGACCCTGGGCTCATGGACACCGACCTGCTGAACATGCCCCTGGACTGTGAGAACTATCTGGGGGACATGTCAGACGAAGAATTTGGAAAACTCTCCAAAAGCGAGGAGTTTTTCCGAATCTCCGTTACGGACTTCCTGCTCACCATCTATTCCAAGAAGAGACCAGGACTCTTACGGCCCAGCAGGAAGAGGTGCCTTGAGATGCTGCTGCAAATGGAGACCTCCCAGGAGCCGCAATACAGCAACCTGGTGCCACCACAGCACGGCCATCGCTTGGATTCCACATCCACGATGGCACCTGCTGGCCCCGCCGCCAGAGAGCCCTTCAGCGGGAGATCTGCTCCCCTGCAAGAGAGGCCACACGGCGGCTGCAGCACCGAGGCTCAGGCACAGAACGTGGCACCGGCCCTGGAACACTCCGACCATCCTCAGTCCGACCCCGCAGCAGCCGCAGGCAGCAGCCACCAGCCGAAGCCCAGAGCGAGGCGCAAGAGGAGCCTGACTTCCTCCTCCTCCTCTGCCGCCCCTGCCGGGGAGCCTCAGCAGGAAGATTCGCTGCCACCCAGGAAACGCCATCGCTCCTGCTAGCCAGGGGAAACACGGGCTGCCAGCAGCGACTCACAGCAAGCTGCCGCGGCCTCCGGTGGCCCTTCTTGGGAGAGTCTCTTACATGTTGTAAATAAAAGTAGTGGTGTTGTTTTCTGCTTACACTGTGCTGTGCGTTCATTAGAGACAACAGGGGAAATAAAACATGCTGCCAAGCTCCTGGGGGAAGGAGGAGAAGGGCACAGGCAGGTGATGCAGGACCTAGACAGATGTCAGGCATTAAAGCTTGGACAGATCTCCCTCAAAGGCAGGGTATCCCATAAAGGAATAAGAGAGACTTTAGCGACATACTGGGCTACTCATGTGGGTACATGCCCTCAAATACAATCTGGGCAATTTTACAGGTACAGACACTCTTACGGCCTTTACTTTTAGAGACTTGCTAACTCGTGGTAGATGGTAGCGTATCTGTTCTGCTCGGCCTTATTTCCAGGTGGTCACACTCTGTCCCAGCCTCCCGGCCAGCCTGCCCACTCGCACACTCGCACATGCATGTGGCTGCACTGCACCAGGCGCATGGAACAAAATCAGCATCAAAAATTCCAGGTCCTCCTGGCACGTCTGGGCTTTGCCACCAGCAAGGCCACCAGCTGCTTGGCCCTTCTTGGGAGAGTCTCTCACATGTTGTAAATAAAAGTAGTGGTGTTGTTTTCCGCTTACACTGCGCTGTGTGTTCATTAGAGACAACAGCAGCATTAAAACATGCTGCTAAGCTCCTGGGGAAAGGAGGTGAAGGGTACGGGCAGGTGATGCAGGACCTAGACGGATGTCAGGCATTGAAGCTTGGACAGATCTCCCTCAAAGGCAGGGTATCCCATAAAGGAACAAGAGAGACTTTAGTGTCATATTAAGCTACTTAGGTGAGTATATACCCTGTAATATAATCTTGACAACACAATTTTACAGGTACAGGCACTCTTATGTGGTCGGCTATTAAAGATTTGTGGCATACTGGGAACTTAGCCAGGCTCTTCGTGGATGTGCTCAAGGGCTATTCGCAAAAGGGTTCCCTCCAAAACTTGCTGCTTAGCTTACATGTTGATGGAATCTTTCCTTCACTTAATCTTGACAAGTCTCTCAGTATTCTCTACTTTATTACACTGTGATTTTTTTATTTTTTTAATCTTCTGCACATAGGTTCCTGTCCTTTTATGAGAGCCTTATGCAATAAGAGAAGATCGCAACTACTGGCCTCCTCTGAAAGGAGAAAGTACCAGGATTAATGGTAGTTACTACACATGTTATTAACCAACAAGGTACATCGAGCTCTAATACATTCACTCATGATTGTAACATGAACTACTGGGACAAGCATTTTTTTTTCACCTAGAATTGATAAATTGCACCTTTCCCCTCAAAATCGCTTTGCTAATGATTAAACAAACCTCTAAGTAACAGCTGAATGGGCACAAAACAAACTTGAGATGAACTAGGAGTGGTTTCCATCCAATTCAAACTATGGATTTTTGAAAGTGCCATGCACTTCAGAGGGAAGAGGGGATAATTTTTTCCACCTTTAAATTATTATATTACATTTATACAAGCTTTTTTTTTTTTTTTTTTTTTTTTTTCCCTTTTAAGGATGGCAGCCATATCTTGCATGGCAAAGGTCACAGAGCCCGGACTCTTAGTAGCAAAGGTTTCCTGAACTCTCAAGACTGAGGCACTATGTTATGAAGGGGCACATGAGACTACTAGTTGGTTCTTTATCAATTCCAGAAATAGTACCTTAAGGGCTAAGTAACTGAATTTCCTTAAGATTTATTTTTTAATACTTATTACTGTATACTGACACTCAAAATATTTTCCTGTAAAGTAGGTACATGAAAATGTGATCTACAGCAAGCAGGCCACAGTTATGAGCAAGTAGGCCTCAAGTTGGGCCCAGAGTTATTAAATACCCACTTTCCCTTTTACTGTGTGTGGACTTGTCCAGCAAACAAACTTCGTAAGGTCTGTAGCAGATCCTGTGTGCACCAGGAGGCTGTGGTACATGAAGTCCTGTAAATACCCCCTCATTTACATGGATGGTGATGACCATCTGAATGGTGGCATCCAGGACCACAAGCAGCGTAGAGCAGGTGGCTCCTGGCATCCCAGGGAACTCTCTCCCTCTGGGATGGGTCTTACTCTCTGTGAGAGTGAGGGGAATCTCAGGACATGCAGCCCTGCTCCACCTCAGTACACACTTCTTCAATACAAATTTATTGTCCTTTGCAGCCAGCTTGCTAAACTTAATGAGGTTAAAGAAAAGAAAAATAAATGAAGCCAAATAGTTGTGATTATTGTCTTGTTTTAAAATACAGAGCCAGCTGAACTACAGGCAATTGCACCTAGCTTTGAATATTACAGAGCCAACCTTGCCCAACTTGCCATGGAGTGGTACCACTAGGTCTGGGGTGGAGAGCTCTCTGCTTAGGCAGCTGCAGGAGCCATTTCGATATATAGCACCTCAGCACTTTTACTTGCCAACTTAACTTAAAATTTATCAGATTTGGACTTTGTCATCCATGTTCATGTTCCGTAGTTTATTAAAATAAGTAAAAGAAGACTGAGTCATCTCAGCACTTCTCATTTACTCCTAGTGAAATGGGTAACTAGGAGAGTGCACCAACCTTCATCGTGTGTTATCATGCTCTAGCTTAAGGTAGCAATGTTGGACTTTTAACTGTTAATTGGATTTAATGCACATAAATTCCTGTTGTAATGAACAATTACTGGAGCTTCAAGGGAGGGCCCGGTTGCTTGTGGAAAAGCTGGAATAAAGGGAGATGTGTAATAACCATTGCATCTGTTACATTTCCCCTCAGACTTAGCCTTGTGTATTCTTACTTATTAAGATGCATCACCAACCATACATGATTATCTGCCTTAAAGCTTTTGCCTTTCTAGCAAAAGCAGCAGAATGTAAATGACTGGAAGGACTTCAGTCAATACTACTATCTTCATTATGCTCATCAGAACATGATAGATACGTCTTTTGCGGTAATTATAAATAAATGAACAAAACCTCCAGAGAAATATCTTAAAAATTCCCAGCTTCATTAACATATCCCAGTACAGAAGCCTCTGCCAAGAACAAAGACTAATGAAATCTGACATTAATCTACATTAAAGATTCAATGATTCAGTTTATTTGCCAAGGCTCAATGATGCATTAATCCTCATCCCATCCCACACACAGGCACATGTTTCCTCCCGAGCTCTTTTCCCTTGCTCCCTAAATTCTGAAATGCTGGGCTACCCAAGGCTTCATCATTGTCCAGAAATTATCTCACCCAAGGTATACAATTCTCCTTGTGTGGTTACAGTTCCCCAGGACAAGCAACTCTCCGCCAACAGAGCCTGGAAAAGGCAGATGTCCTTCCTGTGTACGCTTACTGCTTAAATTAGGTTACTTTTCAGTGAACCAGCCCATATCAACTAGAAACTTGCCTGCAAACTCACCGTCAGAGCATAGCAACCTGCCATGCACTGGTCACAGCTGGCATTGCACAGCTGTCATCTTGGTGAAGAGGAAAAAAGGTCAAAATCTGAATAAGAACATCTATGGCACTACCAATCACATGGGCAGACTCGGTAGTACTGCAAGTATAGGAGGCAACAAGTCTATTTATTAGTGCAAGTGGTCCAGCAAAAATCTCTGTGCAGAAATGGGGACATGTTTTCTCCTGAGAAAAGGCACCAGCACAGAAGGTCTAAGTCAAGATTCCTCTTTGTAGGTGACACTTTGAAACTCTCCTGCAGCTCCTTGCTGTACCTGATGGTGACAAACATTCACTTTTATCCATTTGACATTGGACTTCTGTGGTAACCCTTTGCTGAGACCCTTCCATGCACAAAATCAATGTTCAACCTATGCAGCACTTGGTAGTTTGTTCCTCTTATGGGAAAATTACTTTAATGCTGTACAGTGCCTTACTGTCCAAATCTGACTGCACCTAATGCTATGAAGTACTACCTGGTCTACCTCTCTCTATAAAACTTATGATTATCTATGCAATGCTATAAGTTAATGCAACAGTACACAAATTGCTTTAAGTCATAACTCTTCCAACAATAATCAGGAAAAGTTACCAGGCAACACTACCTGTTGAACTACACTCTGTGCTACCAACAAGAGACCTGGCTCTGAGTTAAGGCCATGTAAAAGTTGGGAAGCTCCCACCTTTGCAGGTAGAAAGCCTTGCTCAGGCTCAGAACAGCTCTACAAGACCCCAGCAAGTTTGGACCCCAGCTCAGTAGAAAGTATACCCCTATATACAAAGCATCTGGGTCACTGCAAGTTAGGCTGTTAAGTTAATATGTCAAAAGTTCTATGAATAACAGGTAACCTCTCCAAAACACACTCTAGTCCAGTACCCTTTGAACAAATATTCTTGGTTCAAGTTTACACTATACGACAGAAACTGAGACAATACTACCTTCACTCCTAAGTTTAACACAGTTCATTCTAATGTTATCTCCTCCTCAGAACTTGGTTAACTATTTAGGAAGCCAATACAGCTATTTTACTTTCCCTTTTCTCAAAAGAGCAAAACTAAAGAAGTCTCTACTGGTTGAAGAAATGGTGAAGCAAGGCAGTAACAGCCTGCAAGAACATGTAAGCTTTAAATGTTGCTGTCCTTCCTTCATATTGTGGTAGTACCTCCGAGCATCAGCTCTCCTGCAGGCTCTTCCACACTATGTCCTATAAAATCTTTACAAGTAACATTCCACCCAAAACACTCTGATGCAATGCGCCCTGTTAACCTAATTGACCAAAATTAAACCTAAAAAAACACTAGCACTTCATTTTCATAAACAAAATCCTTTTCCCAGCTTGCCTAGAGTGATTTGGCAACCTGATTCAGCACCTACAGAGGCTGCTACCTGTGCATATGACTGAAAAGGGGTATCTGCACGTATGTGAAGGTGGATAAAGGGAAGCCTTTCAACACATTGGGAGAAGAAAGCTTTTGTGGTTTTGGGCTCAGGCAGTGGAAAGGAGGTTGACCCCTCTTTTCCCAGTACAATGGGAAATAGACTTAGTGCTGGAGAGAGTGTTAAGTACAACACCCTGATGATCAGGGTGCGTGGCCATGCAGTGGCCATGTCAGCTGTTGCCCTGATTGGCATTTCAGAAGGGTCTTTCCATGAGAAGAAGTGCCTAATGCTAGGAAAACCTCACTCAAGGTGACGGGGACTAGTAGAGGAATTGCAATCAGCCGGCTGTTAGTTCAGGCTCAGAAGTTAAAATACCCTTTTAAAGTTGCTCCCTGTACCAGAGAAAATCAGAGCAATCCTCTGTCAGCTAAAAGGAACACCCATCCACCCACTTCAGAAAGGAAGTTTTGGTGGATATATAATCCTTCCTGGTTGAGTAGCTTCACAAGGGAGCTTTTGCAGACAGGAACCGATCTTCTCTTGACGTTCTGCAGGAGCTCCTGTCTTCAAACAGGGACACAGATATACACAGCCTCAGCGGTACAACTTCAAGCCCAATTTCAGACACAAAGGCTCAACTGTAGTGCAAGATCAAGCAGAGCATTCAGGACCACTGGAATGACTCAACCAGTTTTGTCGAGAAAGATGAGAAATCTCTTACCTTGGCAGATTTACTCTTTCCTTCTTGGTAAAAAGCAGGAAGTTACGATTATCAAACCCTACAGCAAGATTGCTGGGTTGGATTTATACTGTAATTAACATAGTACCTGGAGCTGTTCAAAACAAACAAAACAAACAAGCAAACAAAAAAACAGCTCGGATGCTAACCTAATATACATAGCCCTTAACTTGAGCTATCATCTCAGCTGAAATCTCAAGCCCTAGAGCTGAGGCTGTCAGAATATACCATTAAAGCATACCATAATATAACTTAACTCTGTGTCACACTCAAGTGGGCTGCTACGAACAAACTGCAGAGCAACATGATCTCCTTAGCCTGATAAGAAGGAACACTTCACAACTGACATCGCCGTGCATGTGAAAAACAGAAGACTAGGTTTGGACTAGATGATCTCTAGAGGTCCCTTCCAACCTTAACGATTCTAAGAGCAAAATATGTTCCTGAAGGGCAAAGCCTCTCAGAAGTGACACCTGGAGCTCCAAGAATGCTATGTTAAAATATATATATATACATAAATATAAAATTAAGTGGATGCCCTTCATTAGTGTTGCTGACAGCCTACCTACATTAATACCATTGCTTTGATTGTACTGTATCATATGATAACCACCTACTTTGGCTCTTGCCTAACTTTCTTAATGTGTCCTAATGTCACACCTGGAATCTGGTGCTGTTCTGGCTTGCCAAGAAGCCAGCACACCTGAAACCAGAATCATCCCCAAAACAAACAAGATTATGGTCCACCTCACACTTAACACCTTTGTAGCACCATACCTGCCATTGCTTTCCTGACTGGCTTGACATGTATGTCGCTGGGAGGCTCCGAAGGCTGTTTTTCATGGGGGACCCTACGAGCGAACCCCCCATCTCACTCGAGGAAGGTTCACTGGCCACTGCCATTTGGTACTGGGAGTAGTTGTAGAGGTTGTTATAGTAAGGATACAGGGATGGCTGGTAAAAACTGCTGTAGTAGGTGGAGTCCACAACCAAATCAGACGTGCTCTCCAAGTGCCCTCTGCTGGGGATGGAAGGGATGTCCTGAATGAGCATCCGTCCCTCTGGAAAAGAAAAATACAAGCGATTATGAAACAGGAGGATCCACAAGGAGCGTTCCTTTCACCTCCTCCTCTTGGGCTGGGCAGAGGATAATAAATAGGAAGAAGCGGGGGCTGAAGGGGAAGAACAGCTCACTCTTCGCTGGAAGGTCAAATGGACTGATGTTAACTCAGAGCCTGAGAAACACCACCTCCACACACACACTGTAGACTGCACAAGGGCAGAAAAAAACAGCTAGAGGTTATGAACTCAGCAGTGTGCTGAGTTCTCACACTGCTGTGAAATTATTTTTTAATTAATTATAGCTGAGTGTCAAGGCTCTTGATTCCCTGGAAGCAGAAAGGCTATAGCCACAGGATGACACTGTTCGTTTACCCCATTATATCTAACACCCTTCAGGTGAGAAAATGCCTTCCAAAGACATCTTTAGAGCTTGCTAGCACTGCTGCATGCCTCAGCTCTCTCTGATCACTTACCTGGTGAAGCCACATGCTAGACTGTAAATTAAGAATACAGCAAACACAGCCCTAGAAAGCCTAACCACACTGTGAATATACATGTACAAATTAAACAAGGAAGCAGCTCTTATCTTCTGCAAGAGGCTGCTGCTTTTTCAGCAAAACCTGGCCTAACTAGGTGAGTTATCAGCATGGAGATGAAGGAGCATGGACAACAGGCACATGTCAAATACCATCCCTCCCTAGCAGAGATGTCATGCAGAGGTTGCCTGGATGGTTGTGTTCCTATCGCATGGTATCTCTGAACCTTGTTTACCTACCTGTAACATTAATAGCTGGCCTTCATCAGCCTCCCACAACCCTGGTAATATTTTCCACTGTAATGTGTTTTAGTTGCAAGCTAAATCCAATGATCAGTTTTAACAATTTTTAACTATATTTCCCTTCTTTAGTTCTAGTGTAAGCTCTTTGCAATCAGAGATACTATCATTCCAGATCACTAAAAATTATCAGTGCTCTGCTACTCTGCTGCTCTTGACATTCTATTGGCATCAATCAACTTTACACATTTACAAGCAGAACACAGCACCTCAAGTCTCCTGTTGTGGCTCTTCTGTCCCTCAGCCCTACATGAGCATGAGACTAGCCATCTGACTATTTTCATCCCAAATACCTCTCAAACTTGCACATAAAACAGAGTACACAACGCTAAAGAGCTTTCAACGCTTTCATAAACATTTTTGCACTGCACATTCATACAAAATTTTAATATTGCTATTATCCTGCTTCTGGACAGCCCTGTCTTCAAGTCCATCTTGTCCATGCCTTTGTTCACACAAGAACACAGACCACCAGCAATGAAAAAAAACAATTCAGATGATAGATAAATCACAGCATGTGCCTGAGCCTGCCCTGCTCAGAACTTAGCTCCTGAGAAATGCTGCAGCCCAACTGCTCTGCTTTTCATGCTGTAGATTGAAAGCCAAAAGTGAAATCCCACAACACCTTCCATGCTGGGATATAGATTTCACATGAGACAGAGAAATGCAAGGCAGCCCTGGCTGTGGAGCTTACGGGGGTGCTGTGCCATGCTGCAGAGATGTGCAACCTCCTCCGAAGCACTTGCAGCATCACCCCACCTGAAGTGTGCCATAATGAGAGGTAAGTCCATTACAGACACTAGCACTAGAGCTAAAAATGAAATGGGAGCTAATGACCTCTACAGGACTATGTGCTGCTATCTCCAGACTCAACAGAGTACCTAAGACTGTTCACCTGATCACTCACCCACCCATGCACACACATACATATATCTCCAGACATGAGCAACGTGGGGCAATTTTTCTGTTATAAACATGAAAATAGGGAATCCACAGTTCTCCTGACCCATGACCACTGAGCTACACCACAGGAAAACGTACCCAGCATCACTTTGGGAAAAATTGATGACACTTGGGAATGAGGGAAGTTCAAGTGAAGGGACCCACTCGACCCTGTAGAGAATGAGGACTCCTGTTACAGAATCCAGCCTTCCACTTTTACCAAAATTATCCTGTTGAACTTCAGGATTTCCTCCTACTACTGCACACAGTAAACATGTACATTCTAAATACAGCATAATGGCATTAGGGGAAATATTTTATTAATCTAGGAAAACCCTGCACGTCTTGACTTTTTCTTCTCCGCAACAAGGGAAAGAAAAGCAGGTCATGTCAGTCAGTGCCTTCAAGTCATGGGGTCCCTCCAGGGAAGTGCTAAGCGGGAGCAGAGCTACTGGCCAGAGAATCCCAGGGATACCCTAGCCTAAAAACAAGGCACCTGGGACTCTGCCTTTGGAAGGCTTCTCGTTCATCACACACCTGGGGTGTTTTTACCCTGGCTGTGCTGGCTCTCCCCAGCTGAAACCTGCTAGCCAGTTGCCACTGGAGCATGATATCCCCGAGCATGGCCACAGACTGCCAAACAACCCTCTTTAAAGCAAGGCCTGCAACCAAGCCCCGGCATGGCACGAGGTTTCCTTGTTCTTGTCCAAGTTCTTGACTCCTATCTGCTCACTGAACCTTCCCACAGACCCTCTTGCGGCTCTTCAACAAGCAAGGCATTCTGCTACAGGGATAAGGGGAGGCTGCTGGCCTCTGGATGTGCTTGCTGCCAGCAAGGACACTGGACCAAGGTTAAGAATGCGTCTTTCAGCTGTTTTTTTCCTTTTTTTTTTTCTTTTTTTTTTTTTAGCAAATTTAAATCAACGCAGCTGAACATCCCTGCTGGCAAAGATAGGGTCCTCCCCTGCTTTTGGAGCCCGCCGCAGTACAGACGTCAGCAACACCTGCACTCGAGGGGCAGCCCTGCGGCTGGTTATTCCAGTGGGAGCGATTTTTAACAGGAATTAAGCTTTCAACAAGGCAATTGCTGCCGTGCTGTCAGACTCCCAACTCCCCACCTGCAACAGGGTTGCTGCAGGTGCTGGATCAGGGCCTTGACTGTCTCCCCCTCCGCATGGAAGGACGGGAAAGGGCTCCCGGGTTCTTCCCTATGCTGTGTGATTCGGCATGTGAAATCCTGGCCCAAATTTACCCCCAGGAAAGTAAATCTGTCCCTAAGCCTAAGCGTCCGTTTGCATTACCAAGATTTTATTTTGCAAATTGTAACTGGATCATGGCCAAAAATATGGGACTGAACCTCTATGGGAAGGAACAGAATTTGTAGATAGGAAAGAAAAAGGAACCGCTAAAATTGTCCTTAGTTTTCAGGGCACTGAGTCTGCAAAGTAATGTTGCCTGAGGCCATCCTTGTGTGAGCAATACTCTTGCAGTGAGACAACAGTATCACTTCATTCAGTTTGGCATCACATCAGTTGCATTTCTAAGCTCTTTTCTATATCTTTACTAATTCCTGTAGAGAACGGATGCTACTTTTTTTCCATTATGTACACAGTGTGAAATACGACCCGCTCTTTCATAGAAGATCAATATGATGCATGATAAATACTGTTATTGATCTTGCAGTGTTGTACATGGCTCCAGCTCTATGGCAAATTAATGGTACTTAACCAGTAATTCATTTCAGGATGGCTTGGATTTTCTTTTAAGGAAGGTGAGTTCTCAGGGTCAGTTACACACAAGGGTCTTACGCATTCAGCAACCTACAAGAGGCTCCTGCCTTCACTTAGCAGGGCAGGTGAAAAGCCCTCAGTTAATGCAAACCAGTCTCAGACCATTTATTTCAATAAAGCCATGACAATTTGCACGAATTGCGGACGCACACGGCAAAATCAACACTTCAGCCTGTATATATGACATTCTTTCCCCTCTTACTTTTTGGAGGGGTAGAGAGAAGACAGGGAATTTACAGGAATTTCTATCATCCCTATCTTGTGATACATATGCATTTTTAAGTGTACATATCGAGAAATGAAACCACTGAAGTTCTGTAACATTCATCCCTAATTTTCTACTTCTACTAGAATTGTTAAGGGCCACCTACAAAAATTTTATTATTCACTGCTATTAGTAAATTAAACATGCCTGAAGAAGTTGTTCATATCGAGGCAAACGATACAGACTCCATACTAACTATTAATCTTTTTTACCCTCTAAAACAGGATGGTTGTATCAAACTGCCTATACCATACTTAGGAATCTGTGGGGAGTATTAGCTAGACTGGGAGGCAGCCAAGCCAGAAACTGCTTTAAAAATCAGCATTGCTCACAGAGTCAAGTTTTGATGCCTGGGAGCATGTTGTGGCACTGCTAATTTTTCTAATATGACTATAATAGATAATTAGCCTGCATTTGATGATAGGTATCAGAAAACGGATGCTGTTTATGCAATGGGACAATCAAAAGAATTTCAGTCTGTATTTATTGGTATGGGGTTTTTTATACATGTATCGTATTTCTTCCTCACAGCTATTTATTTATTTATTCACCTGCAAAGACTCTGCATATACACAAATAAGGCATTCAAAATGAGAAAGAAATGTGTTCGCTCAAATAACACACTTACCACTGAAAACACGTAAGAAATGTGCTCACCCAACTGACACATTTACTCGAGCATTAGGAAGGCAGAGCCATTTTCCAGGGAGTACAGCTCAAGCTTTTGGCAGTATATTTCCCGTGTTATTTAATCAAGACTGATGGTTTTCGTCACAGCAGGGTTTACATCTTCCTGCAAGCCAGGCTCTGTTACGGCAAACAGCTTGGCCATTAAAACTCCAAAAAATTAATTGCTTAGTGAGGAAACACTTGCCTTCAGGCCTCCAAAGAGCTGCGCGTCCACATCTGACCAACTCGTAACACATCCTTGCACCCCCTCTAGCTGCTCTGGCAATGCTGAGTTTTGCAATGCCGCAGTTCAACTCCTGGCTGGCTTTGAGGTCGGGCAGCAGCCTTGAGTGAGGCTGGTGTGAAATCACTCCCTAACGCAGTAATCAGAAACGCTGGAACAATGTGTTTCTCCCACCAGACAATCATGACAGAGCTATTTCAGATGTCAAAGGAAGCTGGCACCGTCACTCACTCTCTGAGGAGACTCTCAGCCTCCCCGGGAGGAAACACTCGTGCCAGTTCTGCCTTTGCGGGGAGCTTTTCTAGGCGCTTTCCAACAGAAGTTACGGGTTGCCTTTTGTTCCAGTGCTGAACTTTTAGCTTGCTATAAAGTTAATGTGCTAGGCAGTGTTCATTCCAGGCAAGGATGTGGGGCTGTGCATTTTCTGCCACCCCCAAAAAAGGCCATTATCTGTAATTACCCATTACCATGCATAATTATTTCTTCTATTCTGGTCTATGGCCCCCAGGACTTTATGTTGTTACAGCTCACTGCATTATCTTATCAAATTTGTTAAGGAAGCTTTTTTGACCTTTGGAGCACTTGTCACAGCAGCAGTAAATTGTTTAAGCATGTAGTGTGTGATTTATTATAGTGTGTCCTGTATAGGTCTGGAATGTGTGATACCATACACAAATATTACACGCCAACCCCTTCCCTCTTTCCCGCTCCCTGCTTTTGCTAAAATGAAAACAAATAAAAAGAAAAAAGGGGGAATTCAGAGAGAGAAAGAAAATCTCTTCAGGAAGAGAAGGACAGGAACAGGGATGGCATCTCCCTGTCTCAATTCGAGGAACACAACAGCAACAAATGTCCACACGGGAATGCCAAGCTCCAGAGAGGGTTTCTGCTGCTCTCCTCTTTAGTGCCTCCTTTTCCATTTCTCACCTCTCTGCTCAGTCTGATATTCTGCCTTTTTGCCTTGGTGTCACAGCCGTGTAGTTCTGCCGAGCCTGGTTCTTTTACACAAAAGCTGCCACTTTGGTGTTCTTCCAAATTTAATTTTCTCCAGGTGCAATACAAGGTCCTAAGGACTGGAGATAAATGTGGTCTGGGACAAGATTCCTGCGAAGTGCTATTTATGGATACTTAAGAGCACTATGGATGAGACTCATCCTAGTCTATGCACAATAAAGTGGCTCTGTATCTGTGCTGCTGGTTAAGTCAACAAATACATAAACATTCCCAGCAAGAAAAACTGTACTGGCATCATTGTCCCAGTGTCCCATCTGAGAGATGTGCAGGGCACGTTTCTGCTCGCAAAGCAAGGAAAGAAACTCCATGGATGCACAAGGAAAGCACTTCCAAGGGGTTCCTGCAAGAGCTGTGATCAGATAGGAAAATGCTAAGAGCAAAAACGTGTTTTCCCCCTGTCCCCGAGTGTCCACAGCACTGCAACCCCAAGAGTCAACGCAGCAGCTCTGGCTCCTTCCGGCAGAGCATTGCCCATGCCAAGGGCCCTGCCTCTTCCAGGTTTTCCTGGTCTTTTCCCAGGAGCTGAAGCCCCAAACTGCCAACTCCGTCTCCTTATCGCAGCCGTGCCTTGATGGAGCACATACCGCCTGGCAGCTCCTACCTCCCTTTCATGTCCTCCCACCGCCACAAGGCAAAACAACCAGTCACCGCGAGCTTCCTCGGGCGGACGGCCCCTGGAGATGCCTCCTCAAGGCCTATCCTGCGGATTTTCATGCCAGGGGAACCAGCACTGCCCTCTTCCCTCTAAAAAACACTGTGACTTGAGCTCCCTGGAACAAGCAAACTCTGCCTGAGCTTCCCTAGTTCCAGCAACAAAAGGGCTAAAGCAGCCCTAAAACACATAGGGCACCTTCCCTTGCATGACATCAGCCAGGAAAGGGAAATGCAAGATAAAATTTACATTGTTGAGGCTGCACAATGCTGGTAAGAAAAAGGAAATAGGAAAATGAAGATCAGTTACATACTCCTGCTTGATCCCTGCTCTGCAAGGCACAAGATGCTTGCAAGGATTTCATGTGCACCTACAGTTTTCACTAATGACATCAAACACCAGCCAGCCAAAAGGCACAGAGTAACTAAAGCAGGTCTGGCCTGGCAAAGGAATGAGCAACTCAGCACAGCTGCAGTAAGATTAACTAAACCTTTTACAGGCAAAACAAGCTACTGCCTCTCCTTCTATGAGATGTTTTCTGGTCCTTCAACCATTCTTGTGTCTCCTCCACGAACCTTTACTGGCTAACGTACACCCGTGCTGGTCCAGAACAGGGAAACATCCCTGCAGAAACCCAAGAAAGCGCAGAAAAAGGGCAAATGCACGCGATGCTTGACTTGCTCTGCTCTCCCAGCCTTGCCTTGTCTTTAGCTCAGGACATTTGAGAGCCGGGCAGGATCTCTCTTACTTCGTAACCACCAGTGGGTCTCTGTTTTCTCCTACACACGCAGTGTCCTCCAGGAAGGAAGGAGACCACCACGCTGCTACCCTGTGCACAAGGTGACACGAGCACCACAGGCAGAAAGACACAGGTCCCAGGGGCACCTCACCAACTTTCCGTGCAGAAGGGACTAAACCACCTCGCTTCTCCCTGCCTGCAAGGGCTCTCCGTGCCCTCTGCACATCCTTCTTCACCAGGAACTAACGTTGAGCGTGGCGTCTCCCATGGCCATCAGCGGCTCTGCAGTGGCAGTGTTTCTGGGGACAGATTCCTCCATTCTTCACATCTGGACTGGATAAAGATGGATCTTGTTTGCATGCAGCCAGGCGACTGAGCTCTCCCTGCGCTCTGGTCTTCACAGTTCAGCAGCCCCCGGGCCTTTAGGTCACCTACATGCACTACCTATGATGATCACGGGTTTACTTCCAAAATATCAGTGAAAAGATTCAACAGCTTTAAGACAAAAGCAGTTCCTGTGAGACTTCTTTAGAAATACTGCTGTCAGATTCCCTATTCGTAGCCACATTTTCAGACTAACATAATCTTCTTTTAAAACCATTTAATACACACCGTATTGATTTTCTATCAATTCTGCTTCTTAATCAAGATATCAGGGTTACAAAATCAAATGCTTTAGCGAGTTTGACTGTATCAATATTTCACTTTATCTCGCAAATTTATAATGATAAAAGATTACTAGCTTGATAAAAAAATTTTACCCATAAACTCCTGTTATTCAGATTATATGAGCATCCTTTAATAGTGGCACCTCTACCCCCTCTCACTAATCTCAGCCCAGTGTAAACTCTTCCACTCTCTTTCCAAGAACTAAAGTCCAACCAAGAGATCTGTAAACACCCATGTTATTACTCTTCTTAAACACCGGTGGGACACCAGCTCTTCTCCAGCCCTTAGCAATCTCCCCAGTGTTACAAAACTTACTGAAAATCAACATTAATGGTCCAGAGACATCCTTACCCAAATTACATAAAAAGAAAAAGCATGCAAGTTATCCAGTCCTTTGGATTCTAATTACTGCTGGATCCAAAAGCAGAATGCTACTAGTCCCATATGCATCAATATCATCTGTCCTTCTTTAATGCAAAGATTAGGAAAAAAAAAACACTCTTAACTGAATGTATGGGTGTGTTTCCGATATGGTTTTTTTTTTTTAAAAAAAAAAAAAACTAAAATGCCAGACTTTTAGTTAAATTTAAACTTAATTCTAAACCGTTCTCCTCTCTCCCCCTGGAAAAAAAAAAAAGAAAGAAAGAAAAAAAAGGGAAAAAAAAGTGACTTTGGAGGAAAAAAAAAAAGAGGGAATTTCCAGCCAGGAGATTGCATCCTGGCCTAACAAGCTCCCCAGTTATTCTCACAGGCACAACCCAAATCCAGTTAAAGAAAGATGAGCATAAATATCATCAACAACTTCAGCAGAGCTATAGTAGAGGGTATACTTGCTCCACCTTTATCATACACTTAATTCAAATTATCTGGTGCAAACATTCATCTGGCATCCTATAATTTCTCCTAACATGAGGAGGACACATGACTGAAAAAAGGCACTTTTTCAGTCTTTAAGCAAAAAAAAAGTGTTCAGAATCTCTGAACATGGCTTGGATGCTGTGAAGACGCAAGGCGCATTTTAACATTACAACATTACACATAAAACATTGTTCATGCTGAACACACACCTATCTATAATTATACAGCACATATGTCAGTCAACAGAATCGGGGCCAAAAAGTACTTCGGAAAATCAGCAGCACATAAAGCAAGGAATATTTTCAATTTTCAGTATAACACCTGGGCATGTGAGTGCATATATAGATATATAGATAATCTGAATGTTGTTATTAATTTAAGTAAATGAAGGAGAAATTGCCTACTTTTACCTGGTTGTGTATCAGCTACACAATATGCTACTTACTGTAAAAGAGGAGCAGAAGTTAAAAAAACACACTTAAAAAAAAAAAAAAAAAAGAGGAGGAAGAAATTAGAAAAGAAATCAGGAAAGAAAATCATAATTCTAGACAGTGATGAAAAAGAAGTCTGGACACCTGCAGGCCCAAAGAAGCAAATTGAGAAGCGGAGAAAGAAACTCGGTGTGGGTTAAATGTAAAGGGGTTTAAGTCATTAACAACAGATCAAAGAGAACATTAGAAGGGAGGGAAGGCTTTACAAGTGTCTGAGATAAGAGACCTTGGAGGAAATATGACCAGGATAAAATCATTATGGCTCACACTAAAAATAATAAAGGGAGTAGGACGATGGTCAGAATTAGCTAGAGTCTGAGCCTGATTAGAAGTTGTGTGATGACAGAAAACCAAAAGGTTTTTAAAATAAAAATAAGTAGAAATAGAGAAATAGTAAATAGTGGGTTTTTTTAACTCAGTATACTTCAATTTGATGGAAAGACTAATTTCCAGAAGTGGTAAAGCATCTTTTTAGACATACCCTGGGCCTGGGCTATGACCAAAAATCACACAAACACAGCTAACTCTTGTATGTTTAATGGGAAATCATAAAATAATTAGGCCAGTCATACTGCAGAGTTCTTTCAAGGTTCCCCCCCACACACACAAAACACACAGGAGAGAAGCGCAAAAGTTTGTGCTTGACATAATTAGTCACAACTCTGATGATAAATATCAGGGGCCCAGGCATAGGAGAAAGTATTGAAAAGTTCAGGAAAAACAAACAAACAAAAAAAAATGATGAATTAGAAGATGCATCTAAAAGAGTGTTTCTACTAAACAAATCTGCGAAGCTGCATTTTCAGTCCCCAGGTCAGTAAACGATAAATATACTGCAAATGCAATATGGGCCAGTAAAGCGGATAAAGAAGGAAGTTTATAAATAGAAGGAAAGAAGGCAGTCTTCAAGGTACAAGAAATCACACGAAAAAACAACGGGAGGTGGGGGAAAAATGGACTCATGCCAGCGCTCAGTTAAGGAAGTGTGCAGTATTCCCTCACTCCCCACTTATATCTTCTCTAAAAACAACAAGAAAGCCCCACACACTCAGATAAGTCGTAATAACTGTTTCAAGGACAGGGAAAGGAACAAGAGGGTAGCTGCAGATAGCATAATAATGCGCCCACGGATGGAAAACGCTCCGTGCATCCCCGCATCTCCCGCCCGCGGCCTTATCTCGGCGCAAGGCGGCACAGGCCGCTCAACGCCGGCGCGCGCGGCCACGGCACTAAGGACAACGAGGGCCTCCAGCCCCCTTGGCCTCCCTCACAAGGGAGGCCTGTTGTCCCCGTCCATTGCTTCTGCGATCTGTGTAGCCCCACAGACACCTTGGCTGGGGACTGTGTAGCCCCACAGACACCTTGGCTGGGGAGCAGGCTACAGATGGTGACGCTACCTCCGAGCCGCTTGCTCCACGCAAGCAAAGTTGCTGTGGGACAACTGGAGAAATCTGAAAAACGCAAAGAAACCGGCAGCTCTCAATGCCTCGGGGGACAGCAGCTCGTCTGAAAAGGGCAAGGAGGGTGGAAACCTCTTCCCAACCCATTGTGGGTTTCCAGCTGTTGGCCACACAAGGAAAGCTACAGAGAAGGCACCAGAAAATAACTCGGAAATGGCCCAGGGACACTGAAGGTTTGGCAAGTTGCTGGTTCCGGAAATGAGGAATTCATTGGAAACATCAGAGCAGGGATGAAGTGCCCTGTGACACTACGATTTATTTAACATAGTCAGACAGTAGCCATAAGTGACGAATCATACAGGGGACAACAAAGCTGCAGGAGATTTCCATTGTCCAGTTCAACAACGTTTAACCTGTACAGCTTAATATGGAGCTTACCTCCATATTAATCACCTTAGAATGCAATCTAACATACACTTAAAGACCTCTTGTGATTATGCTTCACTTACCCCCTTGTCCTTTCGCAGGTCACTCTGTTGCTAATTGCACTTCTAGTTAGGAGAAAAAGTGTCTACTGTCTAATTTAATTTTGTCTTTTTTAGTTTCAAGCCGTTGCTCCTTGTTATGCTCTCTCTGGCACTGCAAATAATCCCTCCCCCTCCTACATATTATTACCTCTCAAATATTTATAGACTGTTATATCCACCCTTAGTCTCCTTTTCTACAAGCCGTACATCACTTTTGTCACCCTTCCCTCTATCCTTTCAGATTTATCTATGTCCTTTTTATAATGAGATACTGAAAACTCTTTTGCAGTGTTCCCAAGTGTGGCCAAACCGAAGCAGCAGACGGAGGCAGTGATACCTACCCCCCTACATTTTTCTTTCTTTTTTTTTTTTTTTTGCAAGCAAAGCCTTTTTAAAATAACCCAGAGCAAAACCCCAGTGATTTCTGTAGGAACTGAATGTTGCAGAGCCGTGGCTGATATACTCTTAACTGCTATGTCCAATGCAGGGCTGAAACAATCAGAAATGAAGGGAGACAGTTATGGGGAACCAAGGAGAGATTGTTCACTTAAAATAATTCCCTGAATTTTTACCTAGACCAGCTTCAAAGAGCTTCATGCAGAGCTTGGAAAGCTACAATGCAGGCCGAAGACCTGTCTCCAGCAACTGCTTCCCAAAACTGCTTCCCAAAATGAAGTCTAAACTGCGTTTTGGAAATAATGGCAATGCCAGATAGGTAAGGATGTCCACAATCTCTTACAGCAGCCACCTGTGATTATGGCTCTTTTACTCTCATTCTAATAGCAACAAGACGGAGAAAAGCAGATGATTATGGATGGAAAGATATTAGTTATTCCAAAGACAGGCAGAAGGACAGGTAGAAAGAAAGAAAGAAAGACAGGCAGAAAGACAGAAAAGCTTTTTTCTTGTTTCACTCCCAAGACTTAGGATTGCTCCTAACTCTAGGATTGCCCCAGGCTCACATGCACTGATCAGTATTGATTTTAGCCTAAGGACATGCCAAAATTCAAAAAGTTGAGTTAAAGTATCAAGCACCACAGTGAGCACCAGAAACCTGGAAAACATGATGTCCTCCAATTATAACAGTTTTTTGTTGTTTTTTTTTTTAACCTTATTACTCATGCAGCACAAGAATGGAAGCAAGTCTGTGGCATCAGTTTTTGAAAACGCAACTCACTATTGCAGGACAGATCAATGGAGAACAAAATACCCACTTAGGTGTTAAATATGCTGAAAAGATAACACACACAAAAAAAAAGAAGGGAAAAGAAGGCAAGGCAGGGTTTTCAAAGAAATCTAGACTCTGAACACCATCTTTCATTAGCCATCATGTTACCACTGGTGCCTCTATGGTCCCTATTTATTGCTAGATAAAACCCTGCCAGTCCCACAAAGTTTCCAAGTGGAGGAAGAACCTACCTAGAGAAATGTAAAAAGCACACTATTTTGTTTCCACCACTCAGAATAAATGTAGCAAAGGGAAATAATAACTGTAAACTTATTACTCATAATTGCTGATAATAATATGTTTGGCCTGTCAATCAGTGATACTATAAAGCTATGTAAACTGCCATTTTTTACGGTTATACAAAAAGACACCAACGAGTGGACTGCCACAGAATACAAAAGTAGAACCTGGTATTAGGTACAGTAATTCTGTGCATATTGGATGTTTCTGAATCTGTCCAAGATGAGCTAATGATAAGCCTTAATCTGGGGTAAGGACAACCTAAAATGGAGGAAACACAAACTGTTGTCTTTTTTTCTTCATCTTGAACAGATCTCATTCTAAGTTTTCGCATGAACATGTGGGGTTTTTTTCTTATCTCAGTGATTTCTAAATATTAAAACTGCAGTGACATCAACCTTGGGGGGAACCCAGAAGAGTTTAAGTCGTAAGAAGTCTGAACCAAAGACAGCTGAGAGGTTATGTTTTAAATACCCCACCATAGTCTTTTATTGCATTTTGCCCACTAGCTAAACCTTGCAAAGGCAATGGCTGCACCCCAGGATCATGACTGCTTGCTGTGCTGAACAACAAATGGCCATAACTTTCCAAACACCTGCAACTTCTCTGGGAAAAGTGCTCAGAAACTACGAAATCTGTCTGCAAGAGGTTCTCTGCATGTGCTGTGAGTTCGCCTACCAACACCTTGAAATCACCCCCAAATTCCAAACCGTGGAAGATAAATTCCTCCAAAAGTAAATACAGATTTCTAAACCTGAAATGAAAGAAAAACTGCTCCCATGACCCCCATAAAAATTGCTCTAGAGAATCGCTACTGTCAAAATCACTCTTGCTGGTGTTATGCAAGGGAGGTGAGTTTTTCCATGGCTTGCAGATGACTTTTGGTTCAAAGGTGAGTGTCACTCTCTTGGTAAACTCTCAGAAAATCTGCATCCACATAGATGGGCACCACTTTGCCTATCAAACTAGGATGCTGCAACACTGATTGATAGGATAAAAAAACCTCATCTGACAGAGTCGTTTCCCATGTTCACCATTTTTCTGTCATCATCCCCCAAATCCTAACTGCAATCCTGCACTTTCCTTCCTCCCACTTCAGCTAAAAATATGATCTCTCATTATACTTGCAGCTGAGGAGAAAAGGAAAATGACCAAAAAAAAGAAAAGCAATGCAAGAATCCTGCAATTTCATCCACCCGAAAGCTTGATTCTTATGCCTGGTACTCAGGTCACCAACTGTGTGTCACAACTAACAACAAGCACTGCAGAAAAGAAAGCTACAGAATATACACACAGACACTTGTGCATTTACAGGTCTTTTAGGGATAAAAACGCAATCTATGCTACACAGACTGGAAAACTTTTATTTTTTCCAGTCTTTTCCAAGAATAGAAAAGACTTAAATGCAAAGTCTGCACTTGGACACTTGACAAAGCCACTCTGAAAGTCCACCCGAATGCACTGCAACCAGGTACCTGTGGACCTTGCACACATTTGCGCGTAGCATTAAATGAGTAGTTACACTGAATTCAATAGATGGACTTAATTGGTGGGCCAGAAGTCCATCCAGTGAGTGCAGCCACTTCCAAGCCAATTACGGACTTCTGCTGTTATTCAGGTGCCTAACAACAAAATTAAGAATACAATTTCATATTCCTTCCCAGATTCATACACTTCTGGCAAACAAGGCTGACCTTGTCTTCACTCCTGGCTGACATCAAATCTTCCTCCTAGAGATGTGTATTTTCACTGGCATCACCTACGTTTCGTAAAACACTTAAGGAAAAATGTATCTGCGTTTCTAACACAGAAATAGCTTCTATAAAAATGATGGCTACCAATTTTTTACAATTTTTAACATAAAAATTTCTAAGCCATTCAAACAACTTTAAAAAATAGCATTTTTGTATTTTCAAGTCTTTATTCAAGCACAATATTGCCTTCAACTTATTAGCAGAATACTTGTCTATAAAAGGCATTCACTTAATTCAATTTAGCATTGTATTATTAAAGCAGTGTTAATAAAGTACCTACATCGACATTTTTAACACATTAAGACCGAAGCTTTTGAAAATGTTGCTGATTGTAGGAAAAAAAAAAGTTACTGTTTAAGTAAGGGTTTTCTTATTCTCCTGAGTTGTTAGGCAGGAGTCCTTACTCCTTGTACACTCTGTGTGCAACTAAATATAATAGTTTAACATTTACCTATTCTTTTCCATGTCTGTAGACACAGACTGCAGTAATTCAAGTATTAAAGAAGTAATGCTGTTGATTTCAACACGGTACTAGCTGCGACTGCACTAATGAAAACAAATATACCAACACACAAATTATATATATATATATATATACATATATTCACCAGTTCTCCTAAAAACTTCCCCAAGAAATTCTTGCACATAGAGCTGGAACCACCAGTCTGCAGCCAACCTGCCAGACGAGCCCAGGGATTAGGCTTTAAGTGGCCTGGAAATGGAGCAACGGTGTTTGGTGAACACACAGATACACTCTTGCCCATTTAGAAGCCTATGTTCAGTCAAAACATATATTTGCCTGTATTACTGACTTCTGCTTAGATGATGAATAACAGCGGAGATTCCCCTTTCCTCATGTGCTTGAAATTGCTCTTCTAAACAACAGAAAGCAGTTATGGCAGGTTTGGGGGCTTTTTTGGTGCAAAGCTAACTGCTAACTGCTCTCAGGGCTGTGCAGGATAAAAAACCAGCACTGCCCGGAGCCTCCATCCTCACGGTTTTACTAAATCTGCACAAAACGCAGTCTGTCCTGCCCCTGTTCTTGCTACGCGGCGGACGCGGCGGAGCGGAGGCCGTGCCGGTCGCGGGGGCCCCACGTGCCCCTTACCTGAGGCCGTGCTGGCCGTGGTGGCGGTGGCCGCGCTGGTGGCGTGCGGGGGACTGCCGCTCTCCCACACGAGGCAGGAGCCGCCGCCGCCGCCGCTGCCGCCGCCGCTCTCCTTCTTCACGAAGAGCTCGGTGGCGCTGGGCAGCGGGATGGGGTGGCTGATGCCCAGCTCCTCTTCCTGCGCCTGCTGACGCCTCAGCGCAACCTGCGGGGGCAGGAGACGGGCTTGGGGCGCGCTCGCCGTGCAAAGGAGGGTGCAAAGCTGGTCAAAACCGACCCTCCTGGAGCCCCGAGCGAGCGTGGGAAGTGCCAGCACCGTGCACGCTGCTCCCAAGGAGGCCTCGTGCAGGCACCTCCAAGCCGGCCACGTTGCACAGACCCCGCTGCCGCTCCTGTGCTAGCCCAACTTGCCCCAAGCTGCGTGGCAAAGCTCTCGCCCAGCTGCAAACAGCCGGGGAGGGCTGCAAAGCCACCTGCCTGCGGGTCTCCAGTGCAGCCTGAGGTGCATGCACCATGCGCCAAGCAACTTGCACGTGCGCTGAGTGCACGTGCACGCTCTCGAGGCGATCACCACCTTGCAGGGGGGCAGCAAGGGCAGGCAGCGAGCCCCGCAGCAGCCCAGCAAGGGGCACACACACACACACATGCACTCGTGCACCCTGCACAAGGGACGGGACGTCCCTAGTGACCGGCGCCCGTCTGCACCGGCCGTCCCGGGCACAGCGCTGGTGTCACCTGCAAGCAGCAGCCACCGAAATCACTTGGAGCTCCTGGGGGGGGGGGGGGGGGTTCCAAGCAGTGCAGCAAACAGCTACGTTCAAAATAAATAAACAAATAAGAAGCGGCGGGGGGGGGAGGTTAATCCACGCCTGCTGGTGTTTTAACACTTGACGTTTTTAAGATTTGCCAGTGAGCCATTTGTTTTACATGGGATTTGTCAAGTTCTGGCAGCACAAAATGGGTCTACAGGTGGATGTGCTCCTACTCTTTTACTTTTTCTTTTTTTTCTCCCCCCAGAGCCCTAATGCCTTCCCGTTAATTTGTCGGGGGAGGGGGATACGTGCAGGAAGGTGCAATCCCGCTTGCAGTGCTTCAGCACGTCAGCAGCTGCACTCCCCAAATTCCTCACTAATGAGGTTTGCAGCACTGCAAGGGCTATAAATTCAGCTGCCGTTCACACTGCCAAGCAGGGCTGCAATTTCACCACCACTGCCCAATGCACGACGTTATTCCTGCACGGAGCTAGGTGCACGTTGCTGTGTTTGCTGATGCTACTGACCCCTCGTTTGCACTTCAGCCTGCCCATGTGCAATGCTTTCCACGGTGCTGAGGCATGCAAGTGTAAGAACGTTTCCACAACGCATGGAAAATACCTGTCTCCTTAGAAGCGAGCTCAGCTAAAAGCCACCTAAAATCGGGAAAGGTGCATATAGCAATCAAAAACTACTAGCGGAGAAACACCCGCTAAGAGATTAGTTGATTATTTGTTGTCTATTAATCGGGAGTAAAGTTAAACTATGTTTGAAAGCCGAAAGAAAAAATAAAGAGAAAAAAAAAAAGGCTTTGGTGTCACCCGACCGAAAACCGTGCACGTTTTCCTGCAGAAACGTGCCTTTCGGGGCTGCAAGCGGGAGTTCGTTCTGCGCACTGTTGCAAGGGAAAACACCCCCAGGACCGCCCCGAGAAGTCAGCTCCCTATTAGCACTTGCAGTGCTGGTGTTAACCCGGCGCGCCTCGATGCCGCCTAAGCGCGTCTGCGGAATGTCGTGTTCACGGGAGGGAAAAAAGAAAAAAAAAAGAAAAAAAAAAAAAACGGGGAAGGGGCAGAACGGGCAGCAGAAAGCCCCGTTTAAAACATTTAAAGCAGCCCGAGGGTTGCAACTGCGCCGAGCGGAGCGGCGCCCCCGGCCCGCGCGCGCCTTGGGGGTTGGTCCCTGTCCCGGGTCGCGGGGAATTTCAGGGCCTCGCTCTGCCCGCGCTCGCGGACGCGGGTTTTGGGTATTTCTGCTGTTTTGGGGGTCTCTTTGGTGGTTTTGGCCTCGGGGCTGCGCCACGCGGCGCCGCCGCCTCGGCGCTTCGAGGAGAAATGTGCGTGCGGAGCAGGCGGGAGAAACGGGGGGAGGGAAAAAGGGGGGAAAGGAAAGAAGGAGAAGGGAAAAACGGATAGAGGGGGGAGAAAGGGGGGGGAAGAAAGAAGAAAGGGGGGGAAACGTGAAGAAAAGGGGAAAAAAGAGGAAATGAGAAATAAGGAAAGAAAAAATAGGAAAAAGGAAAAGAGAAAGGGAGAAAAGGAATAGGAAGAATAAGGAAAGGGGGATGGAAAGGGAGGGGAAGCGAAAGGGGAAAAGTAAAGGGAATAAAAAAGAAAAATAAAAAAGGAAGAAGCATAAAAGCAGAAGTGGAAAAAGGGAAAAAGCAACAGGGCAAAAAGGAATAGGGGAAATGAAAAGCGAAATGAGGAAAAAGAAAAAATGCAAACGAGGAGAAAAGGAAAGGAAAAGGAAAGAAAAGAAGGAGAGAAAAGGAGAAAATAAGAGAAGAGAAAAGAAAAGAGAAAAGAAAAGAAAAGAAGAGAAAAGAAAAGAAGAGAAAAGAAAAGAAGAGAAAAGAAAAGAAGAGAAAAGAAAAGAAAAGAAAAGAAAAGAAAAGAAAAGAGAAAAAAGCAAAAAAGGAAAGAAAAAACAGAGAAGAGCGGAGCAGAGCGGCGGGGGGAGGCGCGGGCGCCGCGCACTTGGGCTCCGTGCGCGCGGGGCGTCGCGGCGGGTCTCACCTGCGCGGCCATGACGCGCTGCCGCTCCGCGATGAGGTTGCACTTCTTGCACTGGCAGTCGCGCCACATGCAGAAGCGCTTGTGGCCCTTGAGCGGCGACGAGTAGCCGTGGTTGCGGCAGCGCGCGCACTTGGGCAGCCGCGGGGACTTCTTGCCCGCGCCGCTGCCGCCCGCCGCGGCCCCCGGCGCCATGAGCGCCGCCTTGGCGAAGCCGCCCGCCTTGGCGGGGCCCGGCGGCTCGGCGGGGCCGAAGGCGGGCGCCTCGTTGGGCATGGCGGCTGCTGCGGCTCGGCCCGGCGCGGCGCGGCCCGGCCCGGCGCGGACCCGCGCGGCCCCTCGTGCCCCGTGACGCCTCGGCCGGCGGCGGCTGCCCGGCCTCGCCCCTCCCGGCGCGGCCCCGCCGAGGCCCGGCCCCGGCCGGGGTGGGCCCGGGCGTCCGGGCCGCCCCCCGCCGCGGCCCCCGCGCCGGCACCGCCGCCACGACGGCCGGGAGCGGGGCCGGTGCAACGCGGAGCCTGCGGCGCCCGGCAAGCACGGCGGCCATGGACAGCCACCGCCAACACCATCTGCACCCGCCAGCACCATTACATCTACTGACACCATCGTCTACACCCGCCAACAACCATTACATCTACTGACACCACCGTCTACACCCGCCAACACCATCTGCACCCACCAGCACCATTACGTCTACTGACACCACCGTCTACACCCGCCAACAACCATTACATCTACTGACACCACCGTCTACACCCACCAACACCATCTGCACCTGCCAACACCATTACATCTACTGACACCACTGTCTACACCCGCCAACACCATCTGCACCCGCCAGCACCGTTACATCTACTGACACCACCGTCTACACCCGCCAACAACCATTACATCTACTGACACCACCGTCTACACCCGCCAACACCATCTGCACCTGCCAACACCATTACATCTACTGACACCACCGTCTACACCCGCCAACAACCATTATATCTACTGACACCATCGTCTACACCCACCAACACCATCTGCACCTGCCAACACCATTACATCTACTGACACCACCAACACTATCTACTCCCGCCAACACCATCTACATCTACTGACACCCACCAACACCATCTACACTTGCCAACACCGCGTGCATCTACTGACACCACCAACACCATCTATACCTGCCAACACCACTACATCTACTGACACCACCAACACCATCTCCTCCCGCCAACACCATCTACATCTGCTGACACCACCAACACCATCTACACCCACCAACACCGTCAGCATCTACTGACACCACCATCTACACCTGCCAGCACTGTGTGCAACTACTGACACCACCAACACCATCTACACCTACCAACACCATTACATCTACTGACACCACCAATATCATCTACACCTGCCAGCACTGTGTGCAACTACTGACACCACCAACACCATCTACACCCGCCAACATCATCTACATCTACTGACACCACCAACGCCATCTACACCTGCCGACACCATCTACATCTACTGACACTCGCCAACACCATCGGCATCTACTGACACCCACCAACACCGTGTACACCCACCAGCACCACTACATTTACTGACACCCACCAACACCATGTACACCCACCAGCACCACTACATCTACTGACACCCGCCAACACCATCTACACTTGCCAACACCATTTACATCTGCTGACACGAACCAATACCATCAGCATCTACTGACACCCACCAACACCATGTACACCCACCAGCACCATTACATCTACTGACACCACCAACACCATCTACACCTGCCAACACCATGTACATCTACTGACATCTGCCAACACCGTCTACATCTACTGACACCCACCAACACCATCAGCATCTACTGACACCCACCAACACCATGTACACCCACCAGCACCATTACATCTACTGACACCACCAACACCATCTACACCTGCCAACACCATGTACATCTACTGACATCTGCCAACACCATCTACATCTACTGACACCACCAACGCCATCGGCATCTACTGATACCCACCAACACCATCGACACCCACCAGCACCACTACATCTACTGACACCCACCAACACCATCTACACTTGCCAACACCGCGTGCATCTGCTGACACCACCAACACCATCTATACCTGCCAACACCACTACATCTACTGACGCCACCAACACCATCTCCTCCCGCCAACACCATCTACATCTACTGACACCACCAACACCATCTACACCCACCAACACCATTACATCTACTGACACCACCAATATCATCTACACCTGCCAGCACTGTGTGCAACTACTGACACCACCAACACCATCTACACCTGCCGACATCATCTACATCTACTGACACTCGCCAACACCATCGGCATCTACTGACACCCACCAACACCGTGTACACCCACCAGCACCACTACATTTACTGACACCCACCAACACCATGTACACCCACCAGCACCACTACATCTACTGACACCCGCCAACACCATCTACACTTGCCAACACCATTTACATCTGCTGACACGAACCAATACCATCAGCATCTACTGACACCCACCAACACCATGTACACCCACCAGCACCATTACATCTACTGACACCACCAACACCATCTACACCTGCCAACACCATGTACATCTACTGACATCTGCCAACACCGTCTACATCTACTGACACCCACCAACACCATCAGCATCTACTGACACCCACCAACACCATGTACACCCACCAGCACCATTACATGTACTGACACCACCAACACCCTCTAGTCCCATCAACACCATCTACATCTACTGACACCCACCAAGCACGGCGGCCATGAACACCCACCCCCCAGCAGGATATATATCTGCTGACACCTGCCAGCACCATTTGCATCTACTGACACCCACCAACACCATCCACACCCACTGACGCCCACCAAGCATGGTGGCCTTGGACGCCCGCTGGGCAACACCATCAGCGTCTACTGACACCCGCCAAGCATAACACCAACATCTACATCTACTGACACCCCCCCGCAACTGTGCTAGTCATGGACACCCGCCAATTCCCTCTGCATCTACTGACACCCACCAATACCATCCACACCCATTGACACTCGCTGAGCATAGTGGCCATGGACACCCACCAACACCATCTAAACGCACTGTCATGCACCAACTGTGTAGGCCATGGACACCCACCAGCTGTGCTAGCCATTGGCAACGACCAACACCGTCTGCACCCACTCACACTTGCCAACCGTGCCAACCATTGACCTCTACCAACCATGTTGACCATGGGCACCTGCCAATCGTGCTGGCCAAGGGCACTACCCTCAATCCACCTACACCCACTGACACCCACCAGCCATGCCTGTCATGTACACCCACCCAACAATCCATCTATGCTGACTGACACCTGCCAACCGTGCTGGCCATGGACACCCACCAGCACCATCAACAGCCACTGACATCTGCCCACCATGCTGACCATGGGCATCTACCGACCATGCTGGTCATGGACAATGGCGCTGGACACCGACACCACCCACAGTCCATCTACACCCACTGAAAGCTGCCAGCTGGCCATGGAAACCTACCAATGCCATTTACACCTGTTGACACTCGCCAGCTGTGCCATGCATTGACATCTGCCAACCACGCTATCCACCACCAATCACCCATCTATACCCACTGACACCCACCCATCGTGCTGGCCATCACCACCCATCCATAATCCATCTACACCCACTGACACCTCTCAGCCATGCCTTCTGTGGAAACACACCAACACCATCTACACCCACTGATAGCCACCAATTGTGCTGTCCATGGGAACCCACCAACACCATCTACACCCATTAACACTCACTAACTGTTCCATCCATTGTCCTCACTGACACCATCTACACCCATTCACACATGCTAACTATGCTGTACATCAACAGCTGTACATCAACTGTTCATCTACACGCACTGACAGTATCTACGTCTATCAACCATCCCATCCATTGGTAATTAACTGACACTCAGCAACTGTGCCATCCATTGACACCACCGATGCTATCTGCACCCATTGCACCCACCAACCATACCATTCATCAACAATAACCAACCATTCTGTCCATCTACACCCTCTGACAGTGTCTACATCCACCCGTCCCATCCATTGATAACCAAATAACATCTGCCAACCAAGTTGTCCATGAAAACCCACTGACCATGCAGCTTTGCCCACAAACACCTGCCAAGTGTGCCATCCATGGAAATCCACCAACACCCACCAATACCCAACAACAGTGATGTCCATGGAAACCTACTCACCATCCATCTACACCCACCATCCATCTATACCCACTGACACCTACGAACTGTGCCATCCATCAACGCCATCATCACCATCTACACCTGCTGACACCTGCCCGCCCTCCCTTCCTTCGATACCTACCAACCAACCTGTCCATCAACACCAACCAACCATGAATCTACACCCGCCAACAACTGCCAACTGAACTATCCATCGACACTCACCGTTTACACCCACTGACACTCACCGACTGTCCCGTTCATCTACACTCACCATCTACCTACATCCACGAGCACCCACCAACCATTCCCTCCATTGACACCCACTGACTGTCCTGTTCATCTGCATCCACCAGCACTGTCTACAATCTCCAACTGTCCCATACATCTGCATCCACTGACACCTGCAAACAATCCCATCCATCTACATCCACTGCCCGTCCTGTCCATCTACACCCACCAATCACCCATCTACACTCACCAACCATCCCAGGGATGACCAGTTAGGGATCCAACTGTCTCATCCACACCCACCAACTTTCCATCTACACCCGACAATGATCTCATCCATCTATACCCATGACCATTCATCTACACCCAACAACCATCCCATACATCTATAGCCTTTGCCTATCTATCTAAGCCATCTACCTACACACAACAACCTTGTCATCCATCTACATTTATCAACTGCCCATCTATACTAGCTGGTCATCTTATCCTTCTACACCCAACAACCATCCCACCCATCTACACCCAATGACTGTTCTGTCCATCTACAGCCACTGGTTGTCCATCTACACCCACTGGCCATCCCATCTAGCTATACCAAAGACTGCACACCAACAACCATCCCATCCATGTGCATCCACTGACCATCCATCAGCACCCACCAACCATCGCGTAGGGCCATCCGCCTGGGACATGTCAGCGCACATCTTTTGTTTCCCCTACAAGTAGAGTGCCACTAGGAGGTCAGTGCGGCCATGGGAGAGCCAGGAAATGAAGGAAAGGAGACAGTTGTCTCACTTCTGTCTTCTTGCATCTACTGGAGGGTCACCTTATGCTGAGCACTGGCAATCGCAGAATCACAAGAGTGGATGAGGTTGGAAGGAACCTCTAGAGACCACCTAGTACAGACCTCCGGGTGGGTTTGTAAGATCCCTAGAGAAGGAGACTCCACCACCTCTCTGGGCAGCCTCTTCCAGGGCTTTGTCACCCTCACAGGAAAGAAGTTCTTCCTCATATGGAGGCAGAACCTCCTGTGTTTCAATTTATACCCATTACCCGTTGTCCTGTCACTGGCCACCACTGAGAAGAGTTTGGCCCCATAAGGGCCACCTATCTCAGGACTGTTCTTCATTTGTGAAGATGAACTTGCCCTGGTATTTTGTCCCTCAGGAGTGTAAATGAATTTAGGTTAAAATACGTGTGGGAAGATGGTCTGAGCACAAACAAAAAGGGAGGTTACTGTAACAGCTTGGTAACTGGCAGCCCCAGTGATGGGATTTTTGCGTGTTTAAAGCCAGTATGCTCTGCAGGGGAAAACTGGAAGGTGCTTTTTCCTTCCCTTTCTGCATAGATTCCCCTCTCACTTTGGTGCTATGTGATTTACAGATCTGCACCACTCTACAGATATTATTTACAACATTAATATTTCCTCTGTTACACCTTTAAATCTTTCCAGGCTTGGCTTCAGATGACACTATCTCCATTCTGAAACAAAACTATTAAATTACATCTCAATCTAAGATGAATGACAACTGTCAAATGAGCGACTCAGCAGAGGTGAAGCAGAAAGCGCAAGAGATTATGTGCAGCTGATTTATAAAGATTGCATAAAGATTTCTATAACCCCAGCTTCATGACTCAGCATATCAGATAGTAATAAGTTACAGTAGGTAGAAATTTATTACTACAAGGAGAGCCAAAGAAAGCTTCTCCCCCTTCTAGATCCGCTATCTTCCAACTAATCCTGTTAAGGCTAAGGCTCGCTGCTGGTAAATAATCAATACATATCTTAGCCAGAGGAAAACCTCAGCTCATTTTCATTTGATGCTTTGTATTAACGTTCAAAGAATATGTTTTTAAAACTTTGCTTCATAGTGGAACTTCAGAAACATTGATAGGGCTTGTCATCCTCCAGAGACTGCATGTTTTAAGACTCTGTTGCTAAAACCCACTCTCAAGAAAATTTAAACTGTGCTCAAGTTAGGCACTAGCAGCCTCAGGTTAGCGGGTTAGGATGACAGGAGAATTATTACGAATGAATAAAACTTTTCACCTACTTCAGTTTATTGGGTTCCCCTTTCTGAGGTCAGTACCTGCATATAATTAAAAAAAAATGGCAAAAGTACAATTTGACTGTAGAACTAATGATGCCTATTACTAGTACTCAGCACAACGCTGAGAGGCATGCTTAGTCCTATTTTGAAATGGAAAAGTCATCCCTGCTGAAACCAGACAAGAACTTCCTGACTTGTAGAACACTGGTCAGGCCCAGGGCTGTCGTCAGTGTGCACTTTTATACTGGAAGTACATTGAAAACTCCGGTTTTTGAAGTCGTGTGCCTTGTGGAGCCCTAGAGGGATGTTTTGAGATGCCTTGAAACCCATTTGGGTTGAAACTCCCATTGACTGGAGAATGAAGCATCAAGGAGTAGATGCAAATGAAAGAGGAGAAAATGGCAGAAAATAAGAGCTGGTAGGAAGAATGCTAAAAGACAAGAGAGACATATTAAGGAGGCAAAGCATTCACGAGGGCTGGATGCCGTTGTTTGAGAACACCAGTACATCCACACATCCTCTTAATTTGCTGCAAAACAGCAAAGCAGTGAGAGGGACACTCAGCACATGGACATTTAGCCAAGGCACAGACACTGGCAAAATACTCTTGTGCTCTGGAAAGCTCCTCAAACTCCTCAAACTTCAACAGTGGTGAGCTCTTTGGGTTTGGATGCAGCAGAACCATCAAGCCCTCAGAGCCAATGGAGATGTACAAACACCCTCATCTCCTTAGCGGAGCCATCCTCATCCACCCACGTCATTACTCATGCGAGGCGGCAGCATGATGTGCGTGCACAGCTTCCCATGCACACGTAAACATTTGCTGAATTGACAGACGTGAGTGCGGCCACTAAACGAACTGAAGAGATACTTCTGGAAAAATCCAGCAGGTGGCATAAATAAGCCGTGCATTTTCTGGAGTTGCACTTGTGTGCTTGCACAGCTCTCTTCCCTCTTTTATACATTGATTGTTGTCTTCCCTAGAGTACTTCTGATGATGAACTTGTTTAAGCGTTCTGTGCACTGGCTGTTCAAGGTTTTGTGTTGCAAAGGACTGGCAGGGTTTTGTGTTCCAACTGGAGAATTTTCTGTCTGCATATGGTGTTTTGCTTGTCTCTCTGATACACATTTTTACTTTTTTACTATTTTTACATTTTTACTATGTTCAGATTTTGCTTTCAGGAGAGTCTGCACATCAACAGCTGAAGGCTGAATCACAGTAATGCTGTAGAGTCTTGAGTACTTCTCGTATGAGAAGACACTGAGAGAGCTGGGACTGTTCAGCCTGAAGAAGAGAAAGATCAGGAAGGATTTTTGTCAGTGTTTATAAATATCATCTGATGCGAAAACATAGAGAGGACAGGGCCAGACTCTTCTCAGTGATGCTCAGTGACAGGACAAGAGGCACTGATATTCTACTGGAACATGCTTCTTTACTGGAAACAGGACCAGGTTGCCCCAAGAGGCTGTGGAGTCTCCGTGTTGGGCATATTCAAACGGCATCTGGATGTGCTCCTTCCTGGGCAACCTGCCTTAGGTAACCCTGCTTGAAGAAAGGGCCTGGGGCAGATGATCTCCAGAGGGCCCTTCCAACCTCAACTGTTCTGGGATTCTGTGAATATTTGTTCTCCAAACAGGCATCTCTAAAACTAAACCTTGTATTAAAATATCCCTTATTCAAAGGAGATTAAAAACAGAGGCTAAATCGTTAGCTCAGACACTTCTGTGTGATACTGAGCACAGACCCTTTAGTGGAGTGTTGGCATTGGCAGTATTACTCAAGAGCAATTAAATCTGATAATCCATGGATAGCTTTCGCAGTAAATCCATACGAACAAGCTGGAGCTTTCATTCAAACCTAAGTTTCCAAAACCTTCATTCTTACCCTGCTCCTCTCAAACTATGTCTACGTAACATCCTACTGTGTCTCTCAGATGTGAATCCTTCAAGCACAGAGCTATGTTCTAGCAGCCCTATCTCCTCAAGCTCCTTTTGCTTCTCCATCGTAGTGTCAAGGACTCATGTTGACCAAGCAAGCAGCTCAAGCACTTTATAGCCTTGTAGTCTCTCTGCTGTTTGTCTTCTCTTTTGCTCTGAGAGTGTTCGCCGCTTTCTGCTCCTCTCCTAATATTTTGGAAAGGGAGCCTGCACATCAGTAACTTCAGATGAGCTACAGCTCAGTAAAGCCGCCAGAGATACTCACTGGAGCCCACACACACGTTTCTTAGCCAGATAGATACACATCCATCAGAACCTAAAACTCAACAAGCCAAATGCTTGGGTATTTAGGTAAACATCAAGAAACAACATTCATGTAAAAGTCCAGAAAAGTCCATAACAACGAACCTTCTTCTCCTTCCTTGCTGCAATCCTGTCCAAAGATGTTGACCCAGAGCACTCTGTAAAAGCAGAATTCACTGGGAAAAAACATGACTGAGAGATTATGCCAAGCCCACTGTAAAACCAAAGTAATTTTCAAATACAAGGAAACAAATAAAAGGGAAATAGTCTTGTTGTTAAAATGCAACTGTCTGTCATATCTCTGCTGAGACTAGTTTTACCAGTAGCAGAGATAAAGAAAAAAATCTTATTTCATTAAACACCTACCTTCTCTTTTTGCATTTTTCTCCGTATAAGTCTGAAGCATTTCACTGCAGATTAAAAGGCAGAAGTGTGTGTTCCTATCCTGTCAGAACTCTTGGAAATTTCAGTCATTGCTAATAATTGACTTTGGGAAGGATTATTAAGTCTGACATACACTAGAAGTAAAAAGCAAGTATAGGGAAACCACCAGATTGCTTCTTCTCTGTCTTCATTGTTCATTTTAGGTACACTTAAAAAATTAATTGGATCAGTGACTTAGAACATTGAAGATTCTTGCATGACTCATTAAACTGACATTTCCAACATTTGTAATTCACTCTGTAAGAGTGATAGAATCATATAATCAATCTATATGTTTGAGGTCTTTCATCAGAGGGGGGACTATTGCAGAGTATGCCCTTAGTTTTGAATATCATCATCAATTCAGCTCTAAGACATCTGTAATGGAGCTGAATTTGATAGACTGCCAGAGTGTGACAAACTAAGCTCCAGCCTCTTAAAACAGGCTACACAATTAATTGCTACTTTTTTATTTATGGTGTTTAATCTCTTATTGGATACAGTTGACTTCCCACTTCATTGAGAAAGCCCATTAGTATTTAAAAGAACAAATAGATCATTTCAAATTATAAAACACTTGCTTTATTACCTACATTTTTTTTAAAGTTGTGCAGGCTCTGATTATTTTACATTTTGATCTTAAAGAACCTAAAACTGATGGAGTTCCAGGTTTCTGAAGGATGGTTCAGAAGTTTTTTTTTTTTTTTTTTTTTTCCTGGTCAATTAAAGGGACAATTTTTTGCTATGCTGATTTATTGGCTGTCCAATATATTTATTTGTGCATTATTATTCATTGCTTTTAATTCGCTAACCTGGTTGAAACAAATGCATTGTTACAAGAGTAACAATGTGTTTTCTTATTTTTAACTTAACCCTAAATAAACAGGCTCTCACAGTGTTATGCTCTCAGAGGACTGCCCTTCATTCTGGCTTCCCATTAAAATCAGTCATTGTAGCACATATGTCTAGGAGCAGAATTGCATGCTGTTTTTTCCAGATGTCTCTAATTCCCACCTCTTCCCACATCCCTGGCGAAGTCTCTCGGATCCACTGAGCAGGCACGGGAGGCAAGGATGGGAGCAGTGCAGAAGTGCCTCCAGAGGAAGGTGAGCTGCTCCAACTATCTTATTAAAAATATTATGACTTCCATGCTGTGAAAAGACTTGGTTGGCAAACCTTTCCACATTTTAATATGCTAAGGAAAATAAGGGTTTGTGTTTACCTGTCGTCCCCATGGTCTTGCCCGACTGCTTCTCCATCTCACACTTCCATCTCTCACCTCACATCACCACCCTGGTGCCCTCAAGCTACCAGACGGGTCTTGGTTCACCCCCAAATATTGTACAGAGTATTCAATTTTCTAACCCATCCTCAAAGCTCATCCTTTCCTATGGCCCAGCATGTGAGTCTTCCCTACTGAGAATCAGGAATCAGGAGAGTCCAAGCTGTCAAATGAGACTTTGGATAGAGCTATAAAGATAAGATTATCAGAGCACTTAGATAGTGCGTTTCCTTAGGTAATTCCTTCTATTTTTTGTATATCATTCAGCAGTGTCAGGGTTGATGATCTCTGTATATCTAATATGAATGCTGGCTAATTAGCAATTGAGTTTCCCCAGTTCTCTTGGCTGGAAGGCGCTGAGGAAGATGACACATTGTTACAAATGATTTCAACTACCAGGCTATTAATTTTATTAGACCGGCTTTGTCTGGACTCAGAACTGCCTTGTCAGGTGATGGGAACATTGTGTGGAAAGTAATTAGTCGGGCATTTTAATTTTCTGTCATCCCTCTGCAGACGGTCTCTCGCATGTGCCAGAACAAAGGTGTCCTGGGCCCAGGTCTCCTACCTTGGAGCTCATACAAATATTCTAGTTGACCATGTAAAAATCCATTTAAATGTCCCCAGAGTTTGAAACTGCAAAAGACACGTACAGTAAGCTTGGAAAACAAAGCAAAACAAACAAACAAACAAAAAAAAAACAGTAGATTTGCTGCACAGTAGCTTAAGCCTTTATTTTCTTTTATCTGTTTTCAGAAACGACCACATGGAATAGCCTAATCCTGGAAGGCCACCTCCATGAAGTCGCAGTAATGACTCCTCAGAAGACCGTTCATTAGCTACCTGAAGTTAAGTAGGGCACATCTCAAAAATTGCTCAAATACCTGTTTACACAACAGATCGTAACTCCTGTCTGCAGGATTCACTGTGCTCTGTCAGCTCATCATTACCTACTGTAAAAGCCTGCCTGGATGTTTGCTTGCCTGATAGCCCGTCCGCCAGGAGATGTTCTGGTCTGCTGGCTAGCGAGCACCTACTTTAAGCAGCTCCCAGTAGCTATTCACTCTTATATGGTCCAGTGAGATTACTTCTATCACTTTCTCAAAGCAAACTCCAGGAGCAAAATGAAAATTAAACCCTTATTTTTTTCTAAAGTCCTCACTTTGTGGAATCATGGCATCCCATTTATTAAGATGGGAGCTATTGTGGAGCCTGGCAATGTTGCTACAAAGACTATCCTGCATTTTTTTTTCCCTTCTCAAAGAAGGGCTCTAAAATGATTACTGTTACTATTAAATAAGCTTTAAGGGCACCACTCGACCAGCTGCAGAAGGAGCTCAAACAAAGGGGGTCCTAGCAAGGCTTACAAAATAGCTGATGCTCCAGACTGTTCCTGTACGGACACATCCCTCATCACAGCCAGTAGGTGGATCGGTGGAGGGGAACGTGTCAGAGGGAGCAGGGTTAGTCCCTGTGCAGGATTTCAGGAGTGTCCTGAGCTCAAAATCCTTGTTAGTTCAAGCCTCCTTCCAGCAGGGAGCTGGAGGAGGGACTTTCACACAGAAAGAAATAATGGGAGGAAGAGGTGGAGGTGAGTCATGGGTCTCCCCTGCAAACCTGGACTCATGCTTTCCATGAAGCCTGGGTTAAAGCCAAGGCTAATTTCCACATGCTCCCATGCCTCCATCTTTGCCCCACACTTTTTCCATCTCGTGGAAGAGGCATATGAGAGTTCAGGACTGTGGTTTAGTCGTGTTTGTGCTGTAGGGTGTTTAACACACACCTTAGCTGGCAGTGGCGCTCCTAAGCCCCAGAAATACGTCTGGCAGGTGACCCAAACACCATGGGACTGTCATCTTCCTAACGAGCATCACCCTGTTAACGTGAGGGACCCAGGGGAGATGTCCATCTTCTGCTGGGCAGCCTCCTGCTCTAGCTCCACAGAAGCAAAAAAAAAAAAAAAAACACCAATTCACTTTCAGCTGCTAGTCTCACATCTCAGCAGACTATTGCTAGCCTTCCTTGGTAAGCAGGAGACCTGGAGACAAGCGGAGAGCACAGAGGGCTTCAAAGTTATGTTATAGAAAATATGTATTTACGACTTTGCATCTGCTGGCTTATGTGTACAGGCCCTCAAATGCCAGCAGTTGTATGAGACTTAAAAAAAAATTAAAAAATAAAGTGCATGGATGCTGAAATACTAGAGAGCATTGCTACTGCTCTGCTGGGGGCAGTTTTGTTCCTCAAACACTCACAGCTGTATGGGGTTCATCCTGTCTGTAGGGGTCTCCATGCTCCACAAAGAAATGCCAGGGAGTAGCACAGGGCGAAGGAGACACCAAAACCCTCCAGTATGGACGGGAGCTGGATGTGTTGTTCACACAGCTACAAGGAGGGATATATGTCTTATCTGAAGCACATTTTAAGGCTGCATAAACCTGTGTGCCCTTTTCACTTTATGTACATGTGTATCTTGTTCCTAAGCCAGTCCTGAATGTTATACCAGGACCAGCACACGAGGTGACCTTGTGTCACAGTACACAGAGATGCTTATTAATGTTTATTTAAAAAAGATCCAGACTTTCAAGAGATAAAACCCAGTTTTTAAAGAGCCTACCTGAAGAACCATCTCACTTTCTGCTGCATTTCTTTGCTTTATTTCCCTTTTTGCCAATCATCTGTGCTGCTCATTATGTCATTGGCCACACACTGTAGTATCTTTTGCATTCCTTACTTCCACGGCTTGCTTCTTAAAAAGTCAAAAATAAACTTCTACCTGAACTTCAACTTGCAGCTTTTTTTACAACTGTTGCTGATTAGATCTTGTGGTGGTGGCATTTGGATGTCTCTTTCTGGGGCCAAAAACACAGTCGCTTCCCACCTTCTGAGGTCCACGCGAAGCAGTCAAAGAAACTTCACAGAACATTTTTGCTCTCACTACTTGCTTAATTTGCTCCCAGACAAGTTTTCTTCCAGTGTCACAGCTTTCTGTGACACCTGCAACTTGCGTTATTTTTCCACAGTTGTTTCAGCCTGTTTTCCTAAACCAAATCTCATTTTCTTATCAGCCCACGTTTCTAATCGCTTCCTCAATCTCAGTGTACAGCTGTTCTGCTCCCAAACCAGTACCCACCGCAGAAGGCATCAACAAGCTTCTTGCTCCTCCTGCCAGGTTAGTGATGTAGGTTAAATCACCACAATAAAGGGCCTCTGAGAAGGTACCTGTGCTTTGTCTGGAAAATCCTCATGACAGATTTGCAAGAATGACTGCATTTTGGGGGAAAAGCCATTTCCTGCCATTTTACACCTTCCCAATACCATGGGGTTACAACTGGCCAGCCTGGAGGTCTCACCTGCCTCTGGGACTGAGAAAAAATGCTCCTCTGGCCCCAGAAGATGCCCAGGAGCTTTGCAAGAGTCACTACAGTTCGACTGCCATGGACAGCAAGTTTTGGATTTGTTTTCTTTTTTTCATCCCTGAAAGAGTGACGTGATACCAAGGCAAAGAATTACAAGAGGATCTTTAATAAATCTGCCTCTTCCCCACGGCATGCGAAATAAATGACTTATCTTCACATCAGTGAAGTTAATGTGGCTGCATGAGGAATGACTGTATTACTGAGGGAGCAGGAACTAGTCTTTCATTTCTGTGTCTAGCCAAAGCTCTTCAGGAAGAACGCAATGAGGACTCTTGCTACCACCGTGGCTAATTCCATCAGGTGGAGAGCTGAAGAAAAACATTACCTGTATGTTGCCTGGAAATGTCCCTTTGCTAGTTGCCTGCAGATATGCACTCCAGAGCTCATATAGTAGCATGTGCACTGCTTTTATAATGAAAATAGTAATGAAAATACAGTGAAGGAAAAACAAAAATATAACAAAAAGATTCTACTCCCTATATTATCTAAGAAATAATTATGCCAATGGTCATAGTGGTGTCCAGAAGACACGGAGGGTGTCTCCTGCCAAGGATGACTCCTGTTGTGCTCCCCTGATTTCCATGATTTTAAACTTTGTCTCAGCAACCCCTCACCTCTTACCTCTTAGCACCATTCATCTCTATTTTAATGCAGTTTTAATGTCAACTGGAGCAGGGCCATGAAGGATTTTGCTCTCTCCAGAAAGCGTCGGAGCTTTTTAAGTAATTCACTGGCAGACAGACTTTCAAAGCGCGCAGCAACACCGTGCTCGGATATCCCGGGAGTCGCTCACCATCCGATACGAACGGAGAAGCCAACGCGTGGGAGGCTGGCACTGGTGGGGATGGTGGCATCCATTAAGGGTAAGCCCCTTAATCCCAGCACCTGCAGCTGTGCAATCCTGCATCAGCAGGCGGCATTAAACGTGGCTTGCAAAGGGCACTGGTGGATGCCAACAGGCTCAGGAAGCTCCCAGCCATTTCCTGGGAAAGGGCCTGACTTTCCGTGTGAACTGCCTCAGGTGTCAAGCCCTTGGCTACAGGAAGGTCATCAAAGGAAAAAAAATGCTAACAGGGCAATTGTTATTTCCTTTTTTACTGCTTGCACTGCTCTGTTCACTAAGTCTTCCCGAATAGGTTTTTGCACAAAAAGATGACTTTTATTGGCTTTAACAAGTTAATTCCATACTTTTCACTTGCATTAAGTGACACATAGAAAGCTTCGGTTGCTTTTGGCAGTTTCTCTGAATGCAATGCATTTAAATGCAATAAAATGCGATGCATTTTAACATACAACTGAAACTGGGAGCACTTTGCTTTACAGGTGTTTTTATCTCAAAACAATGCTGCACGAACCTTTGGGAACAAGCTAAATATTTAAGAGAAATGCAGAGAGCCCAGAACTTAATCTGACATTTTCAAAAGCCCTGAGAGGCCAACGCTGGGCCAGCTCTTGTGCTCAGCAGGTAAGTGCCACCTAAAGTCAAAGATTCACACTTGTATTATTATATTCCTGCTGAGACTTACGTCAGCTGAGACCATTAGAAAGAAATACACTCAGAAAAAAAACAATTCTAATATCTAACATGTTGGTTTCTGACGTACCTGTTCTTTATCAAAAAGAAAAGGAAAGAATGTTTGTTCCCACAGTCCTCTTCCTACGCACACGTCTGTGGTTAAAATGTATTAAGGTACTTTTAAGCAAATATATCTGTGTCATTAGATACCTAGGTGTCTGTCCCATTTAAACCCTGCTAGGACAGTTGTACCCCAGATGCTCATTGATTTCTGGAGAAAGAAACTGGGGGAAACCAGATTCCAGCAGTGATGACCCTTTACTCTGCAAACTTAAATTTGCAGGCTTTAAATTTTTTTTTTTAGTCTTGAGCTGCAAAATGTACCAATATCTGTAAGTGCAAAAGGACTTAGTAGTGCAGTGACAAAGATCTTTGTTTTTAAAAAAGTATTTTTGGCAAAATCTGTCACTGTGGAGACTTTTATATGACCCACAGGCTTTGAAATTGCTATAATGAGATATAAGCCAGAGTCAAGGGTATGATTACTGACCTCCTTACCGCAGGAAGCACAAACTAAATGCTTTCTGGTCAAACTAATGCTATATAAAAATCACGTTCTTGTTAAACAGAAAATAGAAACCTGCTTGAGGTCCAAATACTGTTCTGGCAACACAATGTCTCTTCACTGGCACTCAATCCATTAGGCACTCAATCCATTGGATAAGAATATGCACCTATAAAGAATAAACTGGATTTTCTGTGAGATTACAAGTATACATAGCAGAACTTTTTTCTTCAGAGTGGTTAAAGCAGTCATCCTTTTCTCTGCTCCACCAGCGTGGTTTGTACGACATCAACACCAGCACAGAACGTGTTTCAAACCCGTAAGGACCAACAAGTTGTCTTGGTTTCTCTGTGCTTTCCAAACCTGAGCACAGGTTCCTCCTTCGGGCACAGGTTTCCTCTCCACCAACTGGCAGGGAAAGCTGTTTTGGGCACTGGTGCCTCGGGCACAAGGAAGCCCCCAAGGGCCCAACCATCCAGTCCTCCCTGCCTTGACCGACCCATCCATCCTGCTTCACGACGCTCACAGCGTCTTGGGACGACGACAAATCACACAGGAAACGGGAGGGGAGTAAAACAGCATAATGAAATTTTATTCTGAAAATATGGCAAGAGTCTAAGGCACTTCAAACATTTAAATACACATGACTAAAGTGAATGTGACAAGGTAATAGCATTCCATAAATATGCACCGAGAACTACACTCAATTCCACTCAAGGGGAATATATAGCTGGTACCTCTAATTTTGTTCTCCAATAAACATGTATGGAGCTTATGGACTGACACAGTTAATAAAAATATGGTAACGAGACATGTAATTCTTCATGTAGTTTTTAATTATTAAAGAATATAAAATGTTGAAAATACTGTGCGAGTTAATTTTATAGATACTGTTATCTTTAATAAAAAAAAGTTATACATATCCCCAATAAGCAACAGCTTTCGTGAACTTCAGACCTGGCAGAGGGTCTGCTCTCTATTCCTAACCCATCCACCCACCAGCTCAAGCTCCGCGGAGCTGACTATATAAGCAACTGCAACTTCTGGATTTCAAAATAATTAAAAACATCAAAATCATGTTGGAATGGAATTTATGAAGAAGGTTACTGTGATAAAGTCTAGGCTTAGCAAATACAAATATATTTTAGAACGACTAAAAATATGCCACTGGGACCCTTCCACGGATAGCCTTAATGTTCTTAAACTGTATATGACGTGGGAAAGGACAATATACAGCAAAGAAAAACAGCATTTATGCCAATGTGTGGAAAGATGAGTAAGTGAGCAAAAGAACAGTTCTGGCTACGGGTCTTACAGCCATCTACTACTTAACTATAGGCTTGCTTCAAGTTTACAGTTTTCTATCTTTAGCACTAGGTCTCTGCTTTCACTTTGCTGGTGAGTTCAGGCACAAGACAATTACATTCAGTATCTGTCTCAGTTAAACAGTTACAATTAGCAGCTTAAAGATGGCATTAAGAATCTTAAGAGATATTCATGCATTACTACTCAAACGTGGTTCTGTGGGTAGGACCAGGAGATGTCTTTCTGCTAAGCCTCGGAGTGCCCTACAGAAGAGGAGAGAACAATTAATCAAGCTAAGCAGAATGAGAATGCAGAAGTCACAAGCATAGGCCCTTCTCCCTCTTATTGCACAGATATATATTTTTTTCATTTTTATTATTTTTTTCCCATTTGGGGAAGGGGAGCACCAGCCCTCACACAGCCTACTACCAGAGAACACGTGTGCTTTATACAGTGAAATATTTAGCCTCAGCTTATCCAACGAGTGAGCCAGAGCACCTGACAGAGCACCTAGGGCAGCTGTTACCAAGCGTTTTTTGGCGATTCGGTCAGTATTCAGCGTTGCAGCTGCTCCAGCATCACCAGCCAATGTTAGTAAACTATCCTCACCCCAGGAGGAAAGGCATGGGGATATCCTTCAGCTAGTGACCAGCCTACTGCTGTCCATATCCTTAAATTTTTATTTACTTACCAGCATAAAAATTACTCTGTGGATAAAGGGGAAATTCCTGTGCTGGCCTGCAGAAATAAGTGACTGAGAGAACCATTTATGTGCAAAGCCTGCAATGTAGTCAAAATTGCTTTCTCTCCAAATATAGCAAGCCAAATTTTTTTTTTTTTGGATTTCTTATTTGCATTTGTCTATTATGTTCAGGAAGAGCAAGCTAAAACACAATCCATGTTCATTATACATAGGGGGCTGTATACTAACCGGTGATGGGGTTTTGGAGAAGTTGACATGGGCGTAGAGAAGAACTGCTATGTCCTTATGTCCAGCTTCCAGGGCTATAGAAAGTGCTGTGCTGCCATCCTGAGAGAAGGAAGGAAGGAAGGAACATGGGAATTACTGTTTGTGCACTTCAGCAGATCCCTCCAAAGCTCCCTCAGCCCGCGGAGAAGGCAAGTTCCTGAAGGCCCTCCTGCTCAGACAGCTGGGTTAATTTAGAGTCCTGTTTAATTTCTTCTATCATAATTAAGTGACAACAAGCCTTGTGCCGCTGGTTTATGAGGCAGTCCAATTGTCAGAGGCCTCATAATTTCTCTCAACGAGGAGACTAGATTATTGCTGAGCAGGAGCGAGCATGCCATTACCACAATAATGTTACATGTAATGCTGTGTAAGACCAGCGATTCCAGGAGATTGGTCTGTCTCAGGGAAAGTCACTGCCACTGAGGAGGGGAAGGAAAGGTAAGGGAGGGATAAGCATTAATCAGATATGGTAATTGTTTGTTACTACTCCTGTTAACACCAAGAGCAAGTGCATTTCTAACTCCAAATGCTCCTCCACAGGAGCCTCGCTGCTCTATAAAAGCACTTTCCTGCTCAGAAAGTGCCACCTTGGTGTCTCAGGAGATACTATTCCTTCTGGGAATCATGGCTTTGGGGTCTCTTAGACTGCTTTAGGTGAAAGGCTAACCCGCTGGCCCACTAGTTTCCCCTTGGACCATGCTTGGTACCATTCACTTTTGTGGCTTTTTCTGGGTCTCTGTCCCCTGACTTGGTGGGAAAAGGTGAGAAACGCTGGGCCGTGAACTTCTGAGCTGCCAGCAGAGCACATCGGTGCCACTTGGCTCTCACTCCGCTACTCCTGGCCCTTCTCGCATGGCCAGAGCTCGCGGCTCTCCCAGGGCTCCCCGCTCGTGAGACGGGAATGTTAAAAACCTCAGAACCTCCCAGCACGGGCAGACCCACTGAGCAAGAGGCAGGGAGGCTGTGCTGGGATGACAGTGTTACACTACCTGCAGGAATAGCTCAACTGTGGTCTCCCATGAAGATTTCAGCTACTGGCTGGATGGTTGGTCCTGCTACTGGGTCTACTGCACTGAAATCCTGGCTCGATGGTGACAGCAGGAGGATGAACCGTGCGAAACGGAATTGTGTTGTTTCCAAGAACACAATAATACTTGGCTAAGACAAAAGCTAAGCCAACGTTTTCCAAGAATACAGTAACACTCAGCTAAGACAAAAGCTGTGCCAAGGTTGTAAATCTGGAACACTCCACTGATCAAATCCTGACTGTTTACAGTGCAGGCTCCAGTGAGCTCTGCCAACCAAGAAATAAACACGTGGCACTGAGGTCACGGCCTGCAACTGTTTATTGCCCCAACACAAGAGCAGCTTAATGACCGAGAGAGCAAACCAAAGTCATGCTGTGACTACTCAGTGGACATCTCACCTCATGAAGAGAAGTTTGGGGATGATATTTGCCATAAACACAGAAAAGCAACAGAGCAAGGCCATTAAGTCACCAAGTAAAGTCCTAATGAAGGATTAGGAAACTCCTGGGAAATGGGGAAGGGAAGATGTTCTATCATAAGCCAACAGAAGATTGTTCTCTTCTGGCCACTGTATACCTAACACTAAGCACAAAAATAACTGCCGAGAAGGCTTCCTAGAAAAGCAAAGATAGAAAGCAAATCATCACAGGACTTCCTACAGCTAAACAGAGGATTCATGCACTAGGTACTCGGGGATATGAGTCACAGTTTCACTTAAGTAGATTTCTGCAACTCCTCACTAAATCAAAAAACGAAGTCAGAAAAACATTCCAAAGTGAAGAAACTATGTGATGAAGCAGCGTCTGGAAAGGCAACTCACATTGTCCTCCAGGGTCCCGTTACAGCCAGGCTGAGCCAGCAGCAGTTTGACTATTTCTACGTGTCCGTGTTCACTCGCACACATCAGAGCCGTGGAGCCCTCGTCGTCCTGGATATTGACGTCTGCACCACAGGCCAGCAAAGCTTTAACCATGTCTATCCGCCCGTGACTCACGGCCAGCATCAAAGCGGTCTGGCCAGCCTGCAGAAGAGGAGGAGGAGAAGCCCAGATCACCACACAGGCAACCAACGACTGATCACTCACTTCTGTTTATTTATTTATTTGGTACTGTGCTTTCTCAGGGGGGAAGAATGATCGTTTTCTATGGGACTGTCAAGTTTCTGCTTGCCTTTACTGAAATACCTTTTATACATAATATATTCTACACCAACACAGGTATTTATTAAATTAGAGTGGTTCCTACCACTAATAGAGTTCCTATAGTGGTTCCTCCACTTAGAAGGAACTAAATGCCACAGACTCTGTAAACGCCTCCCAAAACTCAGGGATGGCTTTTTCACACATTACTCAGTCTTTGTTACTCGTTTTCAAAGGCGCCTGAGGCTCAGCAGCTCCTCCGGGGCTCCCTTTTAAATAGAGCAACCCAAAACACACGGAGAAAGATCACGGGACCACGGAGAGGCACCAAGCACCAGTGCGAGGGCTGCACCAACGCGGTGGAGAAGGGACTGAGGGGCTTAGGGAGAGGGGCAGGTTGGAGCTGCGTCCTGCAAAGCGCTCCACTGACCTGGCTGGCTTTGGCATTCACATCCCCACAGCTGAAGAGCTCTTCCACTATCCTCATGTCCTTCTCCGCCTCCACAGCTGCAAGCGCAGCCAGCATGATCGGGGTATAGCCGGCCTTGTTCTGGTGATTGACGTTACAGACATCTGCAGGGGGATGAGATAATTTATTTGGAAAGCAAGGAAAACATCCCCCCTCGCAAAAAAAAAGCAGCAATTGTGCTGGTGAACTGAATAAACTGTTAGCAGAGGCAGCAGTCAGTGTGAAAATGGAAGCGATTCAAGGGAAAGTGGGGATGAAAAAAATAAACTGGGATGCTCTTGAGCCAGGGACAGAGGAGGATTCTCTTCTGTTATGTGCGCACAATAAGGCAGGACACAAAAATACTTTGTGTGACATCATTTAGGCACCATATTTTAACCCGAAAAGCCAGTGGTCTGAAATTTGGCAAGACCATCAGACAGCAAAGCATCCTTGTGTCCAAATCCTACAAAAAAAAAAAGATCAGGACGCTCCACTTTGCGCTCCTCTCCTGAGGGATCTATTTTGCAAAGTGAAAAAGGGTTTCAACGACACAGCGAATAAAAGTGTTACTTCTCAGCACAAACATTTTGTTGTAACTGGTGCCATTTTAAAGCTCTGCAAAGGGTACTTTGACATGATTTGGAGCTGCAAAAAAGACCTTCCAATTAAGGCTGTTTCCAGCTCCACAGACTATTTGACTCTGAACAAAGGCACTCGGGGAACAAACACAGCCTAGTCCCCTGACAAAGCGCCAGCAGCTGTCAAGAGTTCTCCTTTTCATTCAAGTTTAACCCACTATTCCTTAAACTCTGCAGAGGTCCAGCCGGGCTTATTAGTTTAACAGCCAGCAGGGCTCTGAATGTGCTCCTCATTTGGGAAAGGAAGGGCACAGACTTGCATACATAGTATCTGTTGACTTAGGATTAAGTTATACTACAGACATCTTAATAAATAAAAGTGTTACAGGAAATTCCTTGCATTATTGCCAACTTAAAAAAAAAAAGTGGGGAAAAAAAACTTGCAGAAGGAATGTGAGTGCAATTGTAAGAATATGCACATTTTCCATGTTCTGTAGCTGCCATCTGTGATGTCTGTATTTGGGAAGAGACATCCAAGCTCACTTTCAAAACTCACCTCTGGATGGCTCCTATAAAGGAGGAACCAAAGCAGCAGGGCCCACCACTACATTCATACTTTGACGAGCAATTAATAACCAGTGAATGTGAAGTCCTTCTGCCCCGACTGCACCATTTCACTGCCCTCAGCCTTTCCTGCGTGACTAAGGGAAGGAGGGAAGCTTTCCTGGAGCCGTGCTCCTCACCTGCTCTCCCTCTGCTCCTCCAGCTCCGGGGCTGTGCGGTGCTCCTGACGTTCCCCGCATTCCCGGGACCTGATTCACTGCTCTCAAACAGGCCCAGCAGTTTCACAGTGTTTGCTTTCCTGCCGAGGAAGGCCTTGCAAGGGTAGCAGACACGCTGCATTATTAATGCTCAGATCTGTATCATCGAGATCCTTGCTTATCTGATGCTTTCCCTTTCGGATTCACAAAACTTTGCTGGGCTTGTCCCAGTTTGTCCAGAGGGTAGGACAGACCTACCAGCGTGGCAGCCAGAAACATCCTGCTCCAGCAAGCTAAGGCAGGACTAGTTTGAGTACTTAGCATGAATACAAATATCTGAATGAATCCTGCCTGTGTCTGGGCACAAAGAGCTGAGCAGGAGCTGCAGGGTTTCCAGAAAAAAAAAACTGCTAAGAGGACAGCGTGACTCAAGTCAGCCTACAGACTAACCGGTCAACTCGGTTCATGATTTACTTGGGTTTTTTTGGAGCTTCTGCAAGAACCACCACCACCATCTCTAAAGTTAGCACTGAAATCAGCGATTCCAGATTATTCAGGTGAGCCACCACATAAGCATTAACACTTAGAATGCTTTACTGCTGGAAAAAGCCCTAACTCATCCTCTTGCTCATCACGAATTTGACCTGTGAGCACTTAAAAAAATGAAAAAAAAAATGAAAAAACAAACAGTCAACCTACTTGCATCCAGAAGGAGCTTCACAATTTCGAAGTTAGAATGTGAGACGCTGTAATGAAGAGCTGTGTTTCCATTGCCATCTGCCATATTGATTATGTGTCTGAGGACAGCAGGAGAAATCTCTTCAAAGGCAGTTATGTAGTCTCCGACCATTTCAGGAACAGCGGACTTCTGACTCGAGATGCGAAACCACTCATGCTGGATGGTATTTAAACAAAATCTCTGCCAAAACCAAGACAGAAAAAATTTACATATGCACGTTCTATTTAAAGGATTTTCCATCCGACAAGTCAGTGATGCAGGAGGCGAAGCCTTTTTTAGTCAAATGTGGGCAGAAAGTATTCAGATCACAAACAAGATACAAGAACTGATGCTCTCCCTCTGACTAAACCTTCCTTTAAAACACTAGTTATTTGCCTCCTCTCATTTCACTTATTTTTTAGGGATGTTACACGTTCAACAGAAGCAATTTTTAAGATGGGACTACCACCAAAACTAATGGATATCAGATACAAGGGAACAGAAATAAGAGTCTAATTGATCATTTCTGTAAAATATTTAGCCCATTTTAGAAATCCATAAACAGAAGACAGGAGATGCAGCTGGAGAGCAGTTCTGCAGATGAAGAGCCGGGTATTACCGAGGATCACAACCTGAACCTGAGTCAACATCATGATCATGATGAAGCCTTCATGATGTACGAGGCAAATGTACATCAAATCCCAAATATCAGGATGAAACAACACGTGCACAGCTTGCAGGGCATGTGATGCAGTCACTAGCACCGGCAAGGTGACTGTGGGACTATCCTGTCTGCCTGATCACTGAATGCAGCCCTAAAGTGTTCAAAGGCGAGGAGCCGGGATGATTGTAAGTCATAAGGAAAGCTGACCTGCAGGAAAGACAGGAAGGACCGGAGATGCTGAAAGAATAATGGTGCAAAGGGACTCAGTAACATTTCACAACTGCAAAGAGAAATGAAAGAACCTGCTCTTCACACCTGGCTTGGACAGCAGTGAGGGACTGGAGCTGCAACATGGAGGTGCATTCAGGATAAACCTTCTCACTGGTATGGATGGACTGAGAGCCTCCTTGGCTGGACAACGCTCCACTGGGAACAACATAGGTTCTGCAGACCTACTTGTGAGCAGTCCCTGCCAGGTCCAGCTCTCTGAGACTGTTATTGCTACAAGCTGGAAGGACCATGGCACCCTGTAGCTCTTCACAGAAACCCTCACTTGCAAAATGGTCAATCAGCTCTGGGGTGATTCTGTAAAACAGGTAATCATCGCTTTCTCCCAGGCCCTACAGAAAATCCTGTGGATCTGTGCAAGCAGCCCCATGTCTTGGAAGGGGATAATATTTTCCACATCTCTAATCAGTACTTCTGTTCTTAAAAAAAATACAGTTCAATCTACCTCTTGTCATCACAAACATTAGAAGTAAAGGATACAAATTCTTTTCCACTCAAGTATTCTGTAACCAGACAGCAGTCCATAGCTCCTCCTGGTGTAAGCAGCAGCTACAATGGAAAAGGCTGGGACAATTTACACAGATCCCTCACTGTACTAAAGGTTACCCTTTTTGGTCACGGGTTCCTTCAAAGCAGAGATATGGAGAACAAGAGCAGATCAGTTTGCTGTTTCCAGCTACAAAGAACCATTTGTGCTGCTGAATACTTGAAGAAACTAAAACATAAGTTTAAATTACACTTCCAGAGCAGAAATTATCACCTGATTACGCCTTTTTTGACACTTTCAACTCTCAGTGGGCCTGAAACATTTGTTGTTTGAATGCCAAAGTTACTCCTGAAGGACTGACACAGCACTGGAAGTTACCTCTCACTCTTGTATTAACCAAGTTTTACAAAACATTTCCTGGCCTGCAAATGTCAGAAGCAGACGTACATAACATCAGTGTCCTTAAAAATCTGCAGATGCTCCGTGACAGAGGAGCCTGGCACAGGAATTATTACTTTTTACATCACAGCAGCACTATCACAAATGCAAAATGCAATTTCGTATCACCAAGCAGCGACTGGCATTCATTTGCTTCCAGTATGCCCTCGCAAAACAACATGGCAATTTCTACATGAAGCAAACACAACACTAGTTCTTGAAAGTCAATACTAGCAGTGAATCACCCTTTGTCTCTCTTGCACTCCATTAAGGGCATCAGCGTAGCGAGCAAGACAGAGGCAGCACACACTGCTGTGCTTGGAGAGAGGCAGAGCACGTTCAGTTTCAGCACGTTCAGCTCTGCTTTTGTCACGGAAAAAAACTGTCTCCTCGCCCTGTGCATTTTCCTAAAGTGAGGCCTGTGTGCCACCTACAGCTGGGCTAAAAAAAGCTCTTGGGAAAATAACAGGGCAAAGCACGGGTGTGTTGGAACCGCACTTTCACATTACTGTTTCTGTACGTGTGCCCTGCAAGGCCAACAGCCTAGAACATGGAGCACATGGACACCCTCTAGCCAGAAGTCTCTTCATTAAAAAAAAAAAAAAAGAAAGAAAAAAGAGTCATTTTCTACGTCTTGCAGGGAAGATTATACCCCCTTCTGCCTGCTGCAGCACGGGTCCTGTAAAACAAGCAGTTATCCCTCCCTGAAATTTCCCTGCAGCAGTTCAGGGGAGCTTTGCTTTGCGCCACTTACCACATCTTTGTTGGTCAAGGCCTTGGGGTCATCAATGTTGTTTCTGAGCAGGTGACAGGCGGACAGCATCTTTTCGCTGAGCTCGTATCTGAAAAAGACAGCAGAAGTTCACAACACACAAACATTTCTCCTGCCACATAAAAACATTTACCTTTCCAAAATTAACGTGAGGATGAACGTTTCTAGGCAGGCCATAAACTGCCAAAACTCAGAATCCGTCCTGACACCCCTCATCACTGGGGACTCCCCATATGGAGAGCAGACATGGATATGGGCCAAAAGTTCACTTTCCAGATGTTTGTGGGAGGATCAACATTAATATAGAGCAGGCAACAGGCTGCTTCTGCATTGTAGACTTGTCATCCCCTTCTAGTGGAAGCTTGTATCTACTGTGCTTACTGCAGAACACGTATCTGTGTTTTGATTATTTGGTTAAGAATTGGAAATACTGTTTATTCTTCTACCTAAACAGTCCTCCTGCCCTTCCTTGCCATCACCTATGTTAAATACAGGTCAGATGGCTACTTTGAGCACTTTAAAATTGCAGGCCCTTGATTAGCCCTTAATTATGTCTGCATCCCTTTCACTTAGCAGTTGATAATTACATAAACACTTTGCTGCTAAGCTGTAGCTCCGGTGATATATGTCTTACTAATGTTTTCTTTACTCTTTTACTGTTATTATTTTACTCACGTAATTTCCCAAGCTTGCACACTTCTCAATATTTAGCATTCTCTCCATCTATAAAACATCCCTTCACTAGGTATTTCTCTATGGTCTATACTTCTTTTTGCGCATTCACTAATCAGGAGCCAGTCAAAACACACTGCACCACAGCTTTCCATGGGCCAAACACAGCCTGGCCTGTCAAATGGTGTCTAATACAGCCCATTACGCAGCAATCTGATGAGAAGCTTGGCCATTAAATGATGTTGGGTGTTATAGCAGTTTCCTGGGGCCATCTCTCCGCAACCCACCATGTGTGGTGGGCTGTGCATAAGATGATGCCAGAGGTGGGAACATGAGATGAATTGCAAGCAGGCTGCTGACCTCATGGGCAAGACTCAAGACCCAGTCATTTACTCCAGTTTTGGCAGGCTCTGCCATTAGTAAGCCATGGTCTGCTCCAAACGAGCCCTGCTCGAGGTGCGTGATGCTGCGGATGGCAGAAAGGGTCGCCTCCGACACGCTCTCACAAAGCACCTTTTGGCCAAAAATCCATCTCCAGCCACCACCGACTGCCACATACGGCAGCATTTTTAACGCACGCACGCAGATAGCAGATATGGGAAACCATCAGACTCGTACGAGCGAACCTCGGCGTGCCGAGCGCGGTGTTTCCGCAAACAACAAACAGCCAAAACGCGCTGCCCTGGCACGACGCCAGGCCCTTCCCGCAGGGAACGTCGGCCTACCTCTCCCGGATCTCCACCTCCTCGGCCTCGCAGTCGGGCAGCGCGAGGCCCTCGCCGCGGAGCTGGGGGGCGCCGAGGCCGGGCGGCCCCGGCGCATCGCGCGGCGCCCCGGCGCGCGGGTACTCGCCGCCCTCGCACTCCTCCGAGTCCGACGAGGAGCTCTCCTCCGAGCTGGACTCGTCGCTCGACGTCGTCTCGTACCTGGGGCGAGAGGCAACCATGAAGCAGCCTGCGGATGTGCCCGTTCCCCGGCTTTTTCCCCTCAAAGCACTCGGCGATTCCTTGTTAGCCACTCGGACAGCCCAAAGAAAACAGATTTGGGGGGCTTCCATCAGCAGGTGGTTGCAAAAAAGCACTCGGGAAAACACATATGCCCATGGTCACATACTTCCAGCAATCCAAAAATTTTAGTTTCTGACTAGCTGAACAGCAGAAACAGCGTTTTGCTGCTTGCAGTTTTTACTGGAGTACTAATGTAACACCAGGAAAAAAATTCTTAGTGTAGTGTGGTGTAGTTTTGACCTGAAAGGAGCAAAATTCAATTTTTTTTAAAAAATTCCTTCCTTAAATAGCAAAGATTGCTTATTAAAGTGCCACTGCCAATTGAGGTCGCTCCATAAATCCCCTCATGCTGACACTGTGTATATTATATGTGCACTTGTAAAATGAAAGAAGGCAGAGGAGAAGCTTATTTTAACAAAAGTCTGACACTTCATCAGGCACTGCCTGTGGATGGCCCCCAAAAATGTTCCTCTACTTAGAGAGTAAATCTTCATTATTGTCTTCCTAGGCAGGTGGGAAGCAGGGAGCCAAGAAACCCAAGTAAAGACAAGAGCTACAATTGAAAAAAAAATCTTTACAGTGATTTTTTTTGAGAGATTTTAGGTGAAGAACCTAGTTGTCTAGTGGTCTAGACAACTATAAGGCTGTTTTCTGTCACCTACCATAACTTGAACCTCAACAGCTAATAAGCTAAGGTAAACCAGCCTACTTTTCTGATGTGCAACAATAATACACAACTGACAAAACCCCCTACTACAAGTAATCACAGTTTTAACTCATATGAATGAGATCAAAATTTGCAGTAGTTAGCCTACATATATTGCACATGGAATTTAATAAAAAAACTAACTCGAGGAATAGGTTAGCAAAGCTATTTAGAAATGATTCAGCAGATGTATGTGGAAGTCCTCTGTAACTTTCTTCAAATGGCAAGCAATATTTCAAAATGAATTTCAAATGAAGAACTGTTTTCAGCATTTAGATTTTTTTTACATTTCTCTAGCACAAATCCAGAGAAATTAATTTTTAGACAAGCCCTTCTCTTGCTATTAGAAAAATATCTCATTTTCCTACTAACACTAGCGTGCTTAGGTAGACTGCAAAAAACATTTTAAAGTTTTATTTACTAATACATCATTTGAGAAATATTCCCCTGGGTGCCTTTTTGTTTCATCTTCTTCTGTTAAATTTGGCAGTGACCTAATATACAAGTATTTAAGATTGATTCCAAGTTTGACTGACAACTTCCACTTAACACAATAAACACACATAAAAGGCTGACAGAAGATTAAGGCGGCCTTAAATGATTAATCCTTCTCTCCTACTGTTCAGATCAACAAGTGAGTTTCAGTCTGAAGTAAAGGCAACAAGTATACATTAACTCATAAACTCTCATTTTTTTTCCTTCCTTCCCCAGATTCCAAGAGTGAAAGTACTCCAGTGACTATTTTTTTTTTAAGGAAAGGCCACTTACCCGCCATTTATGCCAACAAACTGTAGGTTCTTCTTTGCATTATTCAAATCCTTTTTTCCATCCCTTTTCTTCATGATAGATTTCAGCGTATTTTCATTATTAGTACATACTGTTGAGGAGAGTAGAAAACATATGCATCAGTACAAATTTGTCACCAACTCTGGCTGCTTCCAACCATTCTTCAAAACAAATAACTTTAGCTGGAGTTTAAAAATAAATTAAAAAGAATTTAATGTTCTATCATTTTATTTTTAAAATAATCTTTATATATACACCGTCCTGGTACTACAGGCACACTGGAAGCGTAAAGGAACATTTCCAAGTGTGACAAGATTGCCTCAAGACAAACCTAATCCTTAAGGTTAAATATCAGCAGTTTATTCCCGGAATCGAAGCCAGGATATTTAACCACTGGCTATCCAATGAGGTGAGGAGGTTCAGTTGAGTTTTTTTTTCTTTTTTGAATTTAATATTCACTGAAATGACTTTTAAACCAATCTGTGAGCATGAAACAGGAAGACAAAAAAAAATCTAAACCAAATTTCATAATTTTCATAAATAAAAAAACGCTTAATCACATTCCTCTCAGATTTCCTTTGGTTTTGCCTAGGATGACATTGAACAAAACTTACATTGGGCATATCCTTTCACCTGCCATCTGAAAAGGAACTGCTGGCTGGGCAAAGGGGACTCCCAGTAACATTTGCCATAACTTTTCTTTTTTCTTCCCTGCATGCATTTTGCCTTCACATTTTTGAGAATCTTCACAATTTGCTTTAACTATGTTTCATATTCAAACTCCATCAGCACAAAAAAAAAAAAAAAAAAAAGTGCATCTAATCCAGAGGTTACCATAGAGGCCAGAAGCCAGCTGATCATCTGTAAGGTTAATCGGAGCCAGAGTTTTGTCCTGAGCGGAGAAGGATTTTCGTCCCCGGACGGCTTCGCCCAGAGGCGCCTTCCTCTCTTCCTGCACCGTCCCCACGTCCTGCTCCAGCTTCAGGGCTTGCAGGTTTGAAGCCAGATGGGTGTTTGCGAGTTGTCCGTGGGGGATGTACTCCAGAGTAGGACCTGCTGGGGAAGGCGGAGGGGGTTTCTGAGCACTACAGAGTGGGGTCGAAACCCTTACATAAAGGTTTTGAAAACAGCAGAAAAACCTGAAATAGCCATACAAAAAAAGGAAGCACTTCATACTGCCCTGTTCTGAAAATCCAGGAGACCGAAAAAAAATAAGAAAGTGTGATCACTCCCAGAAACTAACAAACAGTCCTGAGTTTCCCTTTCCATGAGAATGCACAATACAAGGAAAAAGCTATAAAGACAGCAGCTTCAAAAGGGCATGGAAGGAATATCCTTTCCTTCTCTTTCAGTACAGGCAGGACCGGACTGCAACTGGTGCCACCCTGATTAAGGGCAGGCTCATTGAATTGCTCTTTAGGGAGATGCTTGAAAAACATTCAGACATTGGGGAGAGCGCTCATTCCTTCTTCAGGAAGAGTAACTTTTTTCTTTTTTTTTTCCTTTTTTTTTTTTTTAATAAAAGAAGTAACATTTTCCATGAAGGCAGGAACTTTTCAGGAATCATTATTTTTTGCTAGTATTCCACTATTCGTGAAACTTAGACACTTTGCTTAGTTACGCAGCTAATTTGCTGACATTCCTTTATTTTTTCCCCTTTGTGTTTTTAAATAGCAATACTAATCACACACAGATTTTTACATGTTTCCCAGGAGTTCTTCCAGCTGTGCTATTATGGCTGCTCTAAAAATATGAGTTTTATTACCAAAAAAAAAAAAAACCCACACTTTTTTTGTTTCAAAACTTGCTTCAGTTACAGCTGCCTCTCAACATTTTTTCCTCCCCTTGCATTTATCAAGAATTAAGCCATAGCCTCCTTCTTCAAATAGAAGAGTGGTACAGAACACGACGGTGAAGTGTTGTACTCACGTAAATTCCAAATACTTTACTTTAAAAAAAAGAAACAGGGCTGATATTTCCAGTGCTCTTGCCAGGCTGCCTTCCTCCCTCTTGCTTCACACCCAACTTCTTTTCCCCTATGACTTTCTTCCTTTGACAGGACATAGTAAAAGTTGATTTTTCCAAAAGTTATCACCGTGCAGCTTCCTTCCCATTTCCCCACCCACGTCCAGCTGCTCTGCCCTCCCAGCCCGCATCTTTTCCAGGGGCTGGAGCTAAAGACCAGACATGTGTCACACTATATTGCACCGTGCAAACGTCGAAATATATTGTGTGGTGCAAACATGCCTTAAAATGAGCCAGAAAGAGTCCTGACTAGTCCCCAGGACCTGACAGGATAGCACGAGGTAAAGCTTGGAGGACAAGCACCCCAAAACAGCTCCAGTCCATAAACTGGCCAGTGCACCCATTCTCTTAACAGAGTTGTTAATGTTTGCTACTCATAAGGTGTTTTGACAGAACAACAACGATTTAAAAAAAGCCCTTAGTCCTAAGCTGATCTGACACACACACGCAAAATCTACTGCATTCTATTCTAGGGGGAAAGAAGTGCCTCAAGTGTCTTTAGCAACTAATCCCGACGATCTGAGGAAACAGATGTGTCAGTTTATAATTTTTCAGATGGTGTTTCTATTGCTAAATCATTCATGCCCATTTCAAAAGAAAAACTCATCAGTTTAAACCAAAGTGACTGCAGGAATACTATACACCAGCATCAAATTATCTGACAAGAAATGCACCCACCCCTACTGCTAACATGCTTTCTAACTGCAGGCTGTCCCTCCCCTTACGACGGTGTAAATGCTACTGAATCACGTAGACAGCAAGTTCAGAGAACTTAAACAGTATTTGCTTTTTCTTGGGACAGTGCTGAGCTTATGATGATAAAAAGTGTATCTTTTTCCAGCTTTTGAAAAAGCTCATTTAGTTTGAAGGAAGGAAATCCAAGTCAGACTATAAAAATCTCTTGGCTTGATAGTACTTTTGCAAATCAAGAGAAGCGCAAACGAAGCCAGCGGAATTAAATACCACAGGGATGAGACCCTGGCTCTCTCTCTGGAACATCACAGGCTTTTATCTAAAAAAAGGGCACAAGCTTATGCAGTAACCACACAGGGATTTTATTTTTAACCTCTTGGTCAACATGTTGTGCAAATAAATACTTGCACTGACCAAGGCAGCAGTGGAATTCATATATTTTCTGTTCACGAGATAGAACATACATGTTGTCTGGAGCATATGCACTAAGGAATTTCTTCTCTTACACATTATCTACAGGAATTTGTCACAATAGCACTGAATTCCCTATGAAATCATGGCAGCTGAAGAACATTTAGTTGTCTGTAGTGATATTAAATCTTGTTAAGGTGCTTTCTTCTTGAGAAGTTATTTTTATATAAATGCATCTTTTTAACACACTTTCCATCTGGTCTACACATCAGGACTGTTCATGAGACAAATCCACTCTACTAAAATAAAGAAAAAGGCAGCGATAAGTAAACATGTTATGCTTAAATATTCAAAGATTGATATGAACCCTTTCACCATATGAAGCATTATCTTCAGAAGACTAACAGTTATTTCCACTTAGCGGGTACTTTTGAGCCACTCAGGGCTATAAAATGGTGAATTTAAAAACTCAGAACAAAACAACAACAACAAAGAAGCCATATAAACCAAGTTATTAATTAAAATGATTAAATGATAGAAAATGATAGTGCCAAATTTACTTGGGACCATGTAGCAATACCATTCAGCTCCAGGAGAAATCCTCTTTTTAATAGGATGACTATAGTAAGAGTGAAAGCAAAAATGACATTTCTGCAAAGCAGCTAATCAGCTCATTTACGAAATACTCTTATTTCAGCAAAATTGTGTCTGCAGCTATGTGAAGGCCATCCTTCATTTGGCTGATGAGTGGCAGATCAAAGCATCTCATGATGCCATGCACAGCAGGAAAGGTCATATGACAGATTTTCTTTCTTTTTCCTTGTTTATGAGAAGTTGATCATTCTCAGCTGATGCTTTATCATAGCTGAAATAACCCAGCACTTCCTTGGAAAAAAAACAGCAACCACCTTATTAAGAAAGTTTATATTTGCCTGTTGAACACAGGAACTGAGACTTGCAAAATCTCATTATAAGTTTCTGTTAATACATAACCAGGGCAAGTATGTTAAACCTCTTGAAAAAGGCCTATGGAGATGGACTAGAATAAGAACAGCTAAGCCCAGATCTTTACAGAACCATTACAGACCAGATCTTTACTTCCCCTCTGAGTGTATATAAAATGGAAAATCCAGTTTAACTCTCAGCTCTTACTACAAGGTCTCTACAGTTTTCAAATAACATGGGGACATGAGGACTTCACTTACTGTGGTGACTGCCAGCACCACAACAGCAGGTCAGTAGGTATCACCTTCCATATAAAAAAATACTACACGAGATGTTGTGTTATTTGAAATTCCTGTTGGCCACATGTGAAGAAATGAGTACTCAACTGGCACACAGATGGGACCATCTGCATGACCGTTTTTCACCAATGCAAAACGCTTCACATCTGCCATTTCTCCTCTCCCAGCAGAGAGAAGGATGGATGCTGCTCATTCCACAAACAAGCCCATTTTTAGGGAAAATTAACTTGGTGGTTATGAAATGCTATCTACAAGAAGAGCTGCAGAGCTGAAGCTGAGGGCTCTGATAAGATCTCCGGAGAAGGAGACTTCACAGCCTCTTTGGGCATGCTAACCATCTTTGAGAAAGAGACTATAAACTTTGACACAATGAAGCCTGGTAAAGAGAAAACAGCTCTCTAATTGCTTGCTGCTGATACTGTGAAGGCGGGGAGCAATACAACCATGCTACTGCTGCAGTGCCAAAAATACCAGCTGCTGCGCACCAGCTTCGGACATCTCAACGGCATCCCACACCATAATACCCCCTCCAGTTCCATCATCCCTCAGCCTGACTCATCAGCTCTGGGCAAACGTGACAGCTCAAAACCTCAGGAGATCTTTTTACCAGATGGCATATCATATTCTCCTGTGAGGCTTCCTGTCACCACTTGCTCCTCATTTCCTTTCAATCCCTCAAGTGTCTATTTCAAGAAGTTACGTTCTAGGATTAGTCCAATGCTTTCACAGGGCTCTTTGGACAGTGTTGTTCCCACAAGTGAATGCAAAACGGATACTCTGAAGATCACAAAGGCACAATAATCATGCATTCTTAGGCCAAATATGCACCGAAAACTTTTCAGGGCAAGAACAGAGGAGTTGTGTGTAACTACTAATCTAGCAAACTCCTCGCCTGTATATTGCATTGGTCTGTAGGACATTTTTGTGAATATGTAACCAAAGACTACAAATATTCCACTAGGGCTCTAGTTGATGTTTTGCAAAACACATGTATTCAAATGTAACTTTATAAAACACCTCAAGAATTCTGTGACAGTAAGATGGATAAAAGGAATACACTTGTCATGTACAGTGTCTAGACTGACAGGCATAAAGACCAGGAGGCATCTAGCTTTGTCTCCCACAGTGGCAGGGTCCAGCTGAAGGCAGACAAAGCTCCAATATTGGCTAAAAATCAACTTGCAGAGTGGAAATTGGCCTGTATGGAAAGCAGGTTTCATTTCCCTGAAGCTATTAGGGCTTCTGGAACACAATGTGTAAGTAAACATGAGGTACTTTGTCAGGGAAGCAAGGGTGTTTATTTTGCAACACACAATCGCCAATTGCTAATTCCACTCGACCCTAATTCTAGGATCATCTCACAGGTCTACTTGATTCTATGAATGCAAGCTCCAGCATCAGCGAGATTTCAAACTCAGGTTCTGACTTGGGAAGGTTCAAGCTTCATGTTTAAACTTAATCCTGTGCTTGGGCTTTCCACCCACGAGCTATCATAAACTCACACCTACTGTGAGATGATGCACCTCTCTGTAACACATCCCATTCTTCACAATGCCACAAATATATACATATATAAAATCAACAAAAGCCAAGAGTATGTCTGCACGGCCATAAGACACCTAGACTGATGTATTAACTCAAGTATCAGAAGCAGTGCTGACAAATAACTTTTGAAACACAGCAAACTGATCTGAGCAGTTGTTCTTCTAGGACCCCCACTACTGGCCTCAGACGTAGTTCAGATATTCCTGCACTAAACTGGCCTGCCTCTAAGTGGTGCTTGCTAAGAATGGTCTTTAAATAAAATATTAAAGATGATACTGCTGTTGCTAACCTGAAACCAACTGTTTCTGCCTCTATTTTCAGCCTGTTTTTCTAATCAAGGCTTGTGAAATCATGTTTCCTTCAGTAACTGACAGTTCAGCTCTGCAGAATTTTTATTTTTATACAAGTTTTAGAAAAAACAGGCCAGGAAACTATGCCTGGAAAAAAAAGGCTGCTTCAGGGAACACATGAGACACCAAGAAAGGTATATCTAAGAGACTCAAATGTGAGTAAATACTTAATAAGAGCTCACAAGCGATCATGAGATACCAATTCATGGTAAAAAAATGCTTTATTAGTTCTGGTACTTGCAAAACTGCTTGTTTATATTGGTGCTTTAATCAGCAAGAAGGGAGAGAGCCTTTTTAACAAAAAGGAAGACATGATTTGCAAAATCACAGAAATACATAGCAGAACAAGCAGATAAGTGTAGTAAAGGAATATTTTCAAAACTAACAGAAAGAAATTTCACTGATGATGTAGGAAGCTACATGGGTCTAAAGTATTAAGACCAGAGCTCAACTGACATACCCAGTTGTAACATGTAACCCTCACCAGCAACTAAAAATAAAGAGATTTTGCACTTATTATCCACTGCTAAAGATAATGACATTACATGCTAAACCAAATTATTCCAAAATAATTTTGGCAAGAATGTGAAATCTGAATCCACTTAAGAACATCTTTAGTAAAATATGATCCACATGTGTCTAAATACTTTCAAGCCTCTAGCCTATGCATTTGACATGGTACAATAAAAGCAGAGAAAGGAATTACAGCTACTGAAAATTTTGGCTCATTGCTTTTAAGCTCACTTTTCAGTGTTTGCTGGATACTGTTATTATTACTGCATCGCTATTTTCAAGAAGCCCAAAGCATAAAATGCATACTAGAAAGGTAATATTATATATATATATAATAACCACAATGCATGCACAGAGATAGGATATCATATCTTTTCTTTACTTCTAACATAAATGTTGCTTACTGCTTTACTATTGGAACCTAAAAACGTTGGTTTGCTTCATAAATGCTTCCATTTTTTGGTGCATGTCTGGTAGTTGAAAGCGTAACCTTTCTCTGTAATATATTATAGGTAAATCCAGCTACAGTATTGTCAAATGTATATGTTATAATTTATTGGCTTATTGAAAACCATTATGTAATTACTAGCAGTGACTGCTTTATCCTACCACACTATGGCAGAGGTGAGGTAAAGGGAATGGGGAAAACTTATGGAAATGTATCTGTATCATAGGTGCTGAATTAGAAACTAGATCTTGAGTAAATATCATGTAGCATCAGTTTTACCCCAGGGAATAAAAAGAAATCCCTCAAATTAATTATTTAGATTTTTAAATTAGTAAGTAAAATGGAGGAAGCATTTCAATCTCAATTTCTGTCTTTGCTGAGTGTCATCAAAACGTCCAGCAATGATTACAGCTTACACCTTTCAAATATGGGGCTATAATTAGGGATTAGTTCAAACACTTACGGGAAGGGAGAAGATGCAAGCTGTGGTTTCTGTGAAGTGCTCTGGAGCTGCCCATCATTAAGCAACCAATGTGTCTGGAGTGGGGAGAGCACCCCATGACTCCCCGGCTGCGAGGAGCAGAGAACGAGGAAAACAGAAGGGAAATAGCAACCTCTTGGGAAAACAAGGCAGTTTGGCACAGAAGTGGAACGCCACTTACAGCTCTGTCAAATCTGACTAACTGCAATTTAAAAAGAAATGGCCAGCTTCAAAGGTGGCACAAAATCCTAAACTCACAGATATTAGATACTCTTCAAGTTGTAAAAAGTGTATCTTGCCTGGTGGTCAGACTCTCTGGATGCTTTTACATACCCCTCACATATCAAATACTTGACCGTTCATTGGGATCAAGTGGCCTCATCAGGGCCATTAGAGGCTCTGGAGGAATATGCAGGGGTGAATATCCTTCCCACTTTCATTTCCAGTTATCCTTGATGGACTGGGCAGAATACAGGTGGATGTTGCTGCAACAGCACCACGTGCTGCATTCATCAGACAAGGTTCCTCACTTGCTTCTAGACCGACAAGCAAAAAACTTCCAAGAAGGGCAACCAATGTATGTACACTTGGGCACCCGGCTTACCTGACGCGGTGCTTCTGTCCATGCCCTGCTTCTGCAGATCCAGGCTCCGCAGCTCCTCCGTGCTGGCATACTTCATGACGGAGTTGATGGACGTGAGCGTGCTGAGAAGCTGCGAGTTGAGGGATCCAATCTGGGAGTGCGGCTCCCCAAAGGCTTCTGCCAACTCGCTGTAGTTCTCTGCAAGCAGCATCTGCTGTTCCTGCAGCAGCTTCTGCACGCGCTCAATGTAGTGATCCAGGCCAATCCTCAGCTCCGGCGGAGGCAGGGGCCTTTCCAAGAGGGTGCCCACAGATTCACCAACTGCCTCACCCCCAACCCCAATGCTCCGGGTGCCAGCCGGCACGGCGGACAGCGGAGGGGGCCCGCACGCAATGCTTCTCATCTTAAGGCCAACCAGGTAGTTCTCGTTGATGCTTATCTGCCCCACGCCGCAGTCTTTGGTCTTTACTGCAGAGGGCTTTTCAAAGCCTGGGACACTGGAAAGCACTGTTCCCACCCCAACCGAGCGGGTCTTGGCCGAGGCGTTCACGTCCTTCACCCGTCCGTCTCCCACCGCCACGGTCCGCGTCTCCACGCTCGCCGTGTTGGTCTGCTTGTCATAGCTGCTCAGCACGGTGTTGGTGCCGCAGTCAGACAGCGAGGCCGCGTCCGTGCTGGTGCCCTGGTTCACCATCTCCACCGCCGCGCTGGTCTGCCGCGTGGCCGTGCAAGGCACGGCCATGACGGTGGCTTCCGCTCTGCGCACCACCTCGGTGGCTGTCTCGCGGGACACGCGCTCCGTGGCGGCACACACGACCACGTCCACTGAGCAATCCCCGCAGCCGACCGACCTCACTTCCCTGGCCTCCCGCACTGCCTCGCGGGAGCTCGTGTCGTCCATGGGCTCCTCTGTGTTGACGCCTGCCTCGCGGACGGGCGTCTTGGCACCCACCTTCTTGTCGGACATCTGCACGGACATGCCCGTGCACTGGTCTCGCACTTCAGCTCGCTCCTTCACGAGCCACCGACTCATGAGCACCTCGGGGCCCACGGCAGCACTCTGCACAACGGGCCTGCAGGAGGTGCCAATGCTGCACACCTGGAGATGGTTCCCCACCGATGAATCAGCGACGTCCACATGGTCACCCACCATCTGGTCTCTTGTTTGCACCACAGCCTCCACCATTCTGCTGACGACAAGCGGCTGAACCATCAAGGCTTTATCCACCTTTTTCCTATTTCCTGCTGCCTGCAGCTCCTGCTTCAGTTTGGTCATTTCCCTGTCATGCGTAGTTTCCTTTAACTGAACTTCTAGTCTATAGATCTTCTCCTTAAGAGCTTCTATGGTCTGCTGCTGAAGCTCTATCTCCTTCTCAACCTCTGTAGACAAGCCAAGCATGGCTTCTGTTACCCCAACCCCAGACTCCTTCATCTCTTTCTCTGTTCCCACCGCTACTTCTCTGTATTGCCTCAAAGACCTGTTGTATATGACCACATCGTTCATGTTTTCATCAGCTCCTACAGCAATAGACCTGCTCTCCTTTGTGAGGCTCTCTCTGTTCACCCTAAGATTTGCTGGAGTTTCATAGTTGGTATCCTGGATTTTTTTCTCCAGTGCCTGCATTTCAGCAGTCAGCTGCCTGAACTCCTCTATCCTCTGAGAGCTCTGCTCCATGCTCTCCACGTCCTCCTCGCAATCAATATACAGCTCTCCCCCTCGCCTGACCTGAGAGAGGTGCTCCCACTGCTCCGCATTGCCCGCGCTGTAAGACCGCTTTCTGAAACCAAACACCTCATTTTGACTGGGTTTCCTCTGGCTTTTGAGCTCCGCCATCATGTGCCTCTTCTCCTCCTGTAACACCGAAATTTTGACCTGGAGAACAGGAATGGTCTTGACTTGCTCTTCGAGCTCCTTGAGACGCTTCAGGGCAATCGCCATTTGCTCACGGATGTGCTGCAGATGCACGGGGCTCACGTTGGTCACCGGCGTGGATATTCCCGAGCTCATCGGGCTGTGGCGGATGGAGCCGCCCAGCGAGGAGCCAAAGCAGCCCCCGTAGTCTCCATTACCTTGATACCCATTTTGAAGCTGCTGGGACATGTGACTGTACCCACTGGACCCCACGAACGAGGGGAGCGAGCTCGTCGAGCCCATGCCCCCAAAGCTGGAGAGCCGCGGCCGGCGGACCTCTCCTGGTGTGACCTGCATCATTCTCTCCTGCTCTAGACGCCTCCGTGTTTCCATGAGTGTTTTTGTCACATGGAGGTTGTGCCGGGGAAGCTGGGGGGAGGGAGGAGGAAGCTGCTTGCTCTCGGGGATATTTAGGTAGGAAGAAGATGCTTCGAAGGAAATGGATGGCCGTACTGCGACGGATGGGGCTACTTGACTCCTTGAGGCCACGCACGACTGCTTGTTCTCATCACTGTTGGATGAGGAGAGGGACTCGGTGGAGGTCCAGCCACCGTACTGCCCAGCAGGGTTCTTGGTGCCTGCAGGGGCCGGTATCGTTTTCTTCTTCTTCTGTATGTTTAATTTCTTAATGGTATTCCCCTTTTGTATGTCGTCCACGTACTTCAGAAAATCCAAGTCTAACTGGTAGCCGTAAGGCGTTTCCACAAAATAGGGATCTTTCTGTTCTTTCTCATCTTCTCCATTTATAACAGCTTCCTCTTTTTCTGCAAAGAAAAGAAACATAATCAGTGTGCGGAAAAGAAATGGCATCTCAGCAGGACACATGCCGAAACACAAGTGTAAAAAACAGAGGTGCCCCCAGCACATCACTAAGCAGAAGCTGCTGTTGCAGCCCAGAAGAAAAAAGACTATTCTGATGATTTACCTCTAGCTCAAAACGCCAGTTAATTTGTCCAACCAGCAGCATTTCAAAATTTCATGTCCTGGAAGATGCACACACACACACACACACGTATATATATATATATATGTATACACACACATGCATATTTATATACACACGCAAATACATACATTTATATGTGCACATATGCATATATATGAATGCATTATGTGTAAATACATGTGCTCACACTGATAACTTTATGAATAAAGAGACAAAGATTACACCGCATTGCTGTGAGTCATCTGGAGAATGACTTCTCCATAGGGTGCACTAAGACAGGCCACCAAGCTCAAACCCTCCTCCTTAGGCTATCGATGCCAGTAGACTTTACACTGATCTACAGTTATTTTATTGCTTTGCAAACTGCTTCTCTGAGAGCAGCAACACTAGCTCAGTCTTTGGGATCGCATTCACTCAACCAGCACCTCTGTCTCTTATATTCCCAACCTGCACGAAACCCACACACTAAAAATATGCAGCTGGACCTGTTTCTAGCCACGTCTCGAATTCCACCTCCAGAAGAGAAGCCGCCGTCTCGGGTGTCAGGGGATCTCGAACGCCCCCCCGGACGCTGCACTCGCGTGTCGGCAGCGCAAGCTAAACAAAACTCCACCAAATCTGCCAGCCTTCTGCTGGCAGGACATCCATGAGCTGTGTAACCTGCTCCCCCTGTCCCATTTGGGAAAAATAAAATAAATAAATAGAAGAAAGGAGGAAAAGGAGCACACGCCACCAGCCCAGCACAAAACTTGCTGCGAGTTACTAGCGGAGACGGGCACATCTGAGCAGCAGCAGGAGTAATAAAAGCCAGTTTTCCGGTTACCTGAATTAGCTACATGCCTCTGCCACCGCACTGCACATTTTCCAGCCACGTAGGAGCCGGTCTCCGGTGCCCGCCCCAGCCTGCCCTGTCGCCATCCCGCTCTCTGAAGCCCTGCCTCCCAACTTTCTCCTTCTTCACCCCATAAGGAAATACAAGCCCACGTTTGCGCAAACCCGGCCGAGCGGGGCGCACCATCTCATAGGCTGCGCTCTTGCCAACGGGTCGCGCTCCCAGCAGCGCTGCCTTCTCCTCCTCCTGCTCCCCGCGCTCACGCATTCCCGCAGCGCGGGAATGGTTAATCCTTCCCAGCGCAAGCGCCCGCCGCTTCCTGCGCCGCGCCGCTCGCTCCCTCTTCCTCCTTAAAAGCAGCGGCTCCGTGTCCCGGCACCGGGATGCAGCGGCTCGTACGTGCAGACGCGCTTGCATTCGGCGGCAGAAGCTACCGGGCTAAGCGCAGCTCCGCATCCGCGTTGCCCTCCGCACGGGACGTAGCAGGCAGCGAAGCATCCGAAAGCAAATTCAGCTTTCTGCTTGGCTCCCCAGCGGCGAGGTTGGAGAGCAAGCCTCAAAAGACAGAAAGGCGCCTTATTGCTGCTGCAGGAAGTGACTTAATGTTGCACTGAAAAGGTTTACGGGGAAAAAAAAAGCTCCTGTTTTTCCAGTGTCCTTGGCTGCACTTGAGACAAGTCCTGTTTACAGCAGCACAGCTGTTCCCATCGCAGGGACCCTGCATGCTGCTGTTGGCCGCAGGGCACCCCAAGCTGCGTGTGGAAGCGGGATGATGCTCGGGGAAAATGCACATTTTAGAAAAAAAAATCACTAGAGAAAAAATCAGCAGAAAAAAAAAATCAAGGTGGCAGTAAAAACAGCGGGGCTGACGTGAGCACATTGGTACCTCGGTCCTCATTGACCCCACTGACCTCATGTTTCTGCTGGAAGACCAGGGCGCTGGTATGCTGCAGTGTTTACTTATAGACGGCCTGAAATAGCTGTCTAAATACCATGGCGAAGGCAAAAATACACGTACAGATCCATATTCTAAGAACATATGTGCACATGGTCCTTTGCTGTGGTGTGGCCGCAGGCTAAGTCTGTTTTATTTCTTGAACGAGGCAGAGTGTACTTTTCTCCTTAGTCCTTTTCCTCCCAAAATTCACAGCTCCAGCGCTGCCTTTATGCATCCCGCATCTCCTCACCCAATGCTGGGCCTCCCTTCCCCTCCCTCTCCTGGCTTTGCCCCTGCTCTCATCCTCTCCAGTCTCCAGACCCTTTTCTTTTAAAAGCAGAAAAAATAAGATTTTCTTCCCACTTGGATTTCTCAACAGCTTTTTTTATTTACTTTCATTCACCAAGTTCTGAAATTCCATAATTCCAGCCCCAAATCTGGTTACATCCTCACTCCTCATGCTGGGCTTTGCTAATTTTCCTGCTCATCCATTCTCCTAAGATCTCTGCTTGTCTCAGTCCTTGCCTTCCTTTCTGGCAAAATCCCAGGTTCTCTCATCCCAAAACCAGGGAAGTCAGGCAGCTCCTCTAAACTGCCCTTGGGCAATAGTGTTTTAAATGTTGAATTGGAGAAGGAGAAAGGAATACTCTGGAAAGTCCCAGGACTCACAAATGAATGCATCTATTAAAAAGAAGCAATAAAATCACACATTCACAGTACTACTATGAGGACATGCAAATCTCATGTTAACTCACGAAGGCCAAACTGGAATCTCAGATAACTTTCTTCTTCATGAAGTAGTATTAAGACTGCTTAGCAGAAACACCACCAAAAATATATATTCTTTTTAAAAAAGGAACCCCCCCCCCAAAACAAACAAACAAACAAAAACAAAACCAGCAACAACAACAAAAGAAAGAGACATGGAATCCCTTACTGAATTTCCATAGCACCTGCAGACACTCAAGTGCCTTCACAATGGAATCCTTTTGGTCCTTAGTTTAAGCCGGCAGCACTGTCAGGACGCAGTTCATACCCACTCCACAGGCATGAGACTCTGCACAAAGCTGACTGCATACTACTTCTTAAAACAGCACATTGAACGCTAAAACAATACATTGAACTCTGAAACAATACATTGAACACTCCACCAACACAATCCTGGCATTGATTGGATTGTGAGCTGATCTCCGCAGTCACTTCTTGTTACTGAAGACACACAAGGGTCAGCCTCCAGCAACAATCCAGCATCAGCAACAATAATACAGCAACAACCACAGAAAACGGAGATGCAGAGCACAGCAGCAGTGGCAGGTCCTCCTGCATTCTGCCAGTCTCAGGGAAAAGGCCAAATTGGGTGTGCCTGGTAAGCATGGAACAAAGCAGAATGGATGGCTGTTTTCAGGCAATAAAAATGGTTTTGTTGGTTCCAGAACAAACAAAGAAAAAAAATCACAAAGGAAATGAATGCAACACCTGATAAGAACATGTCTCTCTCTGCCTTGAGGCCTCAGGTCCTGCATGAACCACCTTTACTCCCACCCAGGCTTGGCTGGGTGATCACTAAGCAGCTGGTACCTTCGTGGGACTATCTTGGTGCTTTGAGACATCAAGTGAGCAAGAGCTTCCTACCCCATTCACTCGACTCACACAGAAGTAGCAGCAAGGGCAGGAGGCTCTTTCCAGGCTTCTTGCCTCTTGCTGATGATGGGCGCTGCCGAAATTGGAAGAGCTCTTCTCCCCTCTCCACCATACCTCAGGCCAATCCTAAACCACATCAGCAAGCTACGCTGAAACACAACATGTGAAGGCACCCAAGCACAAATACCTGCACTTCTGTTTATGCGAATGTTGCACTTTTTCCTATTTTGCTGTCTCATGTCTTCAACCACAAGGAGAGACCAAGTTACCTCTGGCTTTAGGGCAAGTATCTGCAAAGTGAAATACTCTGCAAAGCACAGAGGCTTCATGGTGTTATCGTCACTACAATGTATGCAAAATCTTCTTTTCCCTCTCCTTACTGCATGATAATCTTGACTAGACACAAGCAGCACTTTTAAAACGCACCATTCTGTTCCTTTTTTGCTACACTGCTGCGACTGGGTCTGTGCAAACATTCCCTTCCGGCCAACTTCCATTAAATTATATCCTATCCAACACAAGAACTACACAAGAACATCGACTTACTGAAACACCAATTCAGCGCTACCAGAATCCATCCCTAAACAGGAGAACTGGGGAAGAATTAGAATATCTATCTGATGTGCTAAAAAAAAAAAAAAGAGTTTTAGGGGACAGAAAAGGGGAGAGTAAGATAAGAAAAATGTGGACAGGCGTGGAGTACTGGTTCCACAAGCTAAAGAAAGCTTCATTGCTAAAGTGCCTTAGAGGGTCCAGAAAGAACAAAGAGAAGCAACTGAAAATACATTTATGAACCTAAGTCTAAGGTGACGTGAAAAATACTGTCCTCTTTATCTTATACCTTCCTTCCCCATCTGCTTATGATATCTGCTCTAAGGCATTTTTATCTTCAGTCTGACTGTCACTAAAATCTTTTCCATTGAAATAACATTATGAATAACAGAGTCTCTTTCCAGAGTTATTGCATAAGAGAATTCATAAAGAATGTTGCAGAGGAAAAAGACAAAAGCAATAGCTGGCATATAAATGGAATTGAATGCAGTATTTTTTGTACGATGAACTTCAGCTTGAAAGGTTATCTGGAGCAGGAAAAGAAGGGATAAAACTGAGTTCTGACCTTCTGGGTTCCTTACAACACAGAAGTCAATACTTTTCCCTTTCTCCTCCTCTCACCTCTCTCAATACTACTTTTGTTACTATTACTTTTCTTAATTTACCTATCAATACAGCAATTGCATGGCTGACTTTTAAATCCGGCATCTAAATATTTAGCAGTTTAGGTTGAGGATTGTAATCCCCAAACATGCAACTTTGCTGATAATGGTTAAAAATAACAGAGAAAAAAAATCTCAGAAAAAAATCTCAGTTGATTAGCACTTTAATAAAGCAATAAGCCTATTCTCACCCTGGCACCAGGGATCAGATGAATGCAGCAGCCTGGGTGTCCTACTGCCCTACTGCCGCTGCTCCTCCACATTTAACTCCTAAACCACAGAAGCGTCATTTCTTGAGCTTGTAGAAGAGATGCTAGCTTTTACTATTTATTTATTTATTTCACAGGGAGGGGAGGAGCAACTGGTATTTAACTCTACCTTTTGTAGCTTGCCTAGTGAGTTTATATCTGAACTTTACATATAAGCATGCCCAACACTTATTATTTATTCCAGCAAAAAGTTAGGCAGAGAGCTACGGCAACACAGCCTCTTATCAAAACCCACAAAATGCGCTTTGCTTTCTTGACAGCTCCCTTGCTGAGACCTATAAAACTCTACTTGTGAACTGCCCTCACATTTTGGGAGCAGGTTTTGTTTGGGCAGGTCTGTGGTGGGGCATCTTGTGCATGTGCCACCTCAAAGCTGCTAACCACGAAAACTCAAAACTAAGAGGCTACTGTGTTTTGCTCCCATCCCTGGTTCTGACTCACAGACCTCAGGGGAAATCAAACCAAGGCTGGCAGGAAACAGGCATGGGTGGAAAAAGCGAAAGAATATAGTTGTTAGTCTGTTCCAAACTGCCCTGACCAGCAGTAAGGGAATGCTGAGAAGGCCTGGTGGGAGCTTCTGCTGCTCTTATCACAACATTGACGCCTCTAGGGAGAAATCTTCCTAAAAACAGTGACCACCTAAATAAATTGCTATGGCACAGGTCAGTCTCTGCCTGCACATGGATCTCAGTGTGACTAGCAGGTCCACGGCAAGGCAAGGCAGAAGCAAATGTTGCTTTTAGTTGCACTACATGAGTGTCATCCCCTTGCCCCTTCCCAAACCCTCCTCCTGAACCCCTCTCCCCTCTCTCTATGGGGAGAAATGAACTGGGTAAGAGGGAACTTGCCTCAGCTTTCACGCAGCTGGGGAAGAGGGCCTAAGGAAAGGCATCCGCTGTTCGACCAGGACAATTCTCCCCCAAAAAGGACATTATTTTCTCATAGAAGAGATGGCCTCTTGCTCACACAAATAATATATTTATAAGGACAACTAGGAGAGACAACAGTCATTCTCTCCTCTTGGGCTCAAAACTGAGGACATCTAGGTCCTGTTCAGGTATTTTTGAAAATGAGATGCCAGCAAGGCAAGCCCCAAATGGTAATTTATTCTTTTCAAATGTGCATTTTTTTTGCTTTCATTTTGCTCTATTTACCTATTTAAGAGTTGCTATCCTTCATTCTCTGAAACATTAATTTCATTTAAATTCCTACTACATGCACAGTTATCAGGTCCAGGTACGTTTCTGACCTTTGAAGAACATTCGGCTTAAAGATTCTCCACAATTCAGACAAACTCAGGGCTAGCAAAATGATATAAAATACAGCAAACAGAAATCACGTATTTTCTCAGCCTGGGAGGCGTGTTCCCTACTGACCTGAGCAGCCCAATTTCAAGCTGGCAAAGCCCTCCTCTCTGGAAACACCATTCCAAGAGACTCTATTTAAACAGGATGGGTATTTCATGGAGTGCACTCCACTATCATATTTACTTCTTCCAGCCGTTTCCCTAATTCAGACAGCTGAACAGTGTTACTCAAAACACCCAAGCGGGCAGGTAGTGACCATGGAGATCCAACTGAGACCGCCGAAAGCAACAAAGCTTTGAAAGTGGGAGGTGACCATGGAGCTGAAACTGGAGATCTAGGAGAATCCCTGGAGGTCCTAATGCCCCTGGTCAGCAGATGGAGAAGGGACATGCTGCCCCTCTTTCACAGGAGCAAGCAACCCCATGGATCTCTCAACCTCAACACAGTTAAGATTACCAAGAAAGTAAAAATAAAATAAGAATGAGGAAGAGCAAGGTGTGAAGACCAGTGTTGTAGACCACAGCAGGACAGAATTCAAGAGATACGGTGTTGAGAGGCCCATGTTGAGGGGTTGGGCTCGATCATCTTGAAGGTCTTTTCCAGGAATAATAATTCTGTGATTCTACGGCTTCACAAAACGACAGCAAAGCGGGGCATCAAAGCAGAAGAGTAGCAAACCTCCGCATTTTCCTCTTCTTGCCCCAGTCCCCTCCATCTCCATCTCTCCCAAAAGCAGCAGGGATGCAAGCCAGGCCTCTGCTCCGAGGTCCTGTGGCCACGGCCATGTGGCAGCGTTGCCTGCAGAAACTCAAGCAAAAGCTACAAGCTTTTCCCTTCCACCCAGGAGGGCCTGAATCACAGACACAAAACCTGCGAATGTACTAAGCCATTACTTTCCTCTGCCTATAAACCTCTGAGGAGGTGCAGATGCATGGGGCTATTGTAACAGGAGTAACGGTCAAGAAAGAACTGGGACTCCTAGGATATAATCCTGCCATGGAATATTAAAATTGATTTAGAGTTTCATCTCACGGCTGTGCACAGGGCGGAAAAGTGAAGGAATTGTCTTCTGCAAGAATGATTCTACAAATATTTGTATTTATGAGCCCTGGAAACACCTTATTTTGCCACAGGCTTACTTCAATAAGGGAAATGGTTTATACTGCATATTCAATCTGATATTTCAAGCACCAGGAACTGTTCCCTCCTACCCACCATCACATTAATCTTGTACTGATTCCTCTTATGAGATAAGATGTGTGCTGCCTTCTGAATGTTTAAAAAAAAAAAAAGCAATTTGTGTTTTCCAAAAACAATAAAATGCTTTTGCTCTATACTGCAAAGTAACTGGGACTGATGAACTGATTTCCTTCAAAAAGCTGAAAAAGAAAAAAAAAGTGATAACTGGAGAATTTATGAAGTATTAGAAATAATTCTTCATGCACACTTTAAATAGGTAAAAGCAGTGGCCTAGAATTGAAAGTCTATAAGCAATATTCCAACTGGGCAGCTTTAAGCACAACAACTACGTTTCCTCTGTTCACCTACAGTGAACAGTGAGGCATTCACCTCAGTGTTCAAAACATGTCTCTGCTGGACATTATTAATAAGGGGGAAAAAAAAAGGCAATAAATATGTTATTTAATACACTAAAACAGCAGCAAAGGCTGGTTCCCCACCGTGCTCCCTCCCTTTTCTCAGGTTACCCCCAGGCCTAGCAGGGTCTGTCAGTTGCACCTCACTTCTCCTCCGCCCGAGGGTCTCACTTACCGATCCACGATCCGGATATCCATCCGGATACTGATCCGTCGAGCGCAGCCGCGCTTTGCTCTCAGGAAATTAAGTCTGAAGCACGCTTTCCTTGGCCTTAGAGGGAATGCGTATTCCTGACACATCAGCAGGCAGGGAGCCCAGAGGTTGCTACAGAAATGTATTTATACTCATGTGGAATTTCCTGACAAAATCCTGGTCCGCCGGCTGGAGCTCAGCGCGGCGGTGACGGCCTCCAGCAGCTACTGCTCTCGGGGGGCTGAGGGCACCCACCAAAGCAGGACAAAAGCAGTGGGACCCAATTGCACCCTTTAATAAATAAATAAATAAGAGCAGATTTTCTCTGACGATGGCAAAGTAGAAGCTCAGAGGACTTCTCTCCCATCCCCTTTCCTCAGCCCTTTATCCCCATGATCCAACCTTTCGCACTCCCACGTGTGTGCAGAGAGCACAGAGGGGTTCATTGATGTTAATTTAGGCAGAACAATTACCTCTGTTGTAGCTGTCTGCGATTCTGCCCATGCTACATTCAGTCTGCTTTTGTTTACTCTTGTCAAATGCAACTTATAATTTGAGGGATAAAAATAAAACCCCTTCTGTATGAAGTTAGAAAAGGCTTTATTTTTTCAGAGACGTGGCCAAAATACAGAAGACATCTTTTGCGTTAGCACAAGCACTTTTAAAATGAAGCATGAACCTACTCAATTTTTCCACATGCAAGTTCCCCCTTTCCACGTTACACTAACTATAACTCAAGTAAGATAACGGGAACCCCATATGCAAAAAATTCACATCTCTGCATCACAGAGATCCTCAAAGACCTGAATCCAAACTCTTTTCATCTCTACTTAATATAACTGTTGCTGTGCTGTAGCTAAGCCAGAACTCCTAAACCAGCCTTCCTCACTGACCCTTTGCTTTAACAAGAATTGAAACAGTCCTAAGACCATGCAGGACTAAATGATTTATTCAGCCACCTTCCATCGAGATTCCGAGAAAGAAACAGTAAGAAAAGCAAGATACTGGCATGAATGTTGAAAAATCATCTCCAGCATCATTGCAGGCTGGAAGAGCTGTGCTTGAGATGCAGTGGCACCCTGCGCTGCACAACACCTCCCGCTAAAATGGCACAGACCTTCATTAGAAGTGTTTCCTGAACATGTCTAGTGGCCCTAATGGTACTTAGCATAAAGTAAAATATTATTTAAGACTTTCAGGCACTGAAGTTTTACACAGGAATACACCCTGCCTTCTGGATAATTTACATTTATTTCCTTGAAGTGTAAGTCATTAACACACACATGTGTTAGTACATGTGTGGCTACATCTATGGACTGTAAAGGAGCCGAGTTTTAAGTGAACTTGGTTTGGTCTCTTCTCTAACTATACCATCCATAATATTTGGTCTCTAACTATATCATCCATAAAAAAAGCAACTCTGGGAACACTGTCTAACAACTCTTTGAAGTTACTTCTGGAGGACAAACTCTAGGGCAGCTCAAGCCCAACCCATACTTTTTCTTTGTGGGAACATAAGCCAGAGTCCAGGCCTTGTAAATGCTGCCCACAGCCTGCGGGCACCACTTTGTGCTCACTGCCCTTCTCAGAACGGGTCTTCTGGACACATTCTGACCATTAAAGAGCAATTAACCAGTTAAGGACTGCCGTGTCTCACAGCAGGACCAAATTGTTTGTCGGTCTTTCTAGGTCAATCAGTAGGTTCTCTGCATCAGGAAGAGAAGAAAGCAAAAACACATATTTAGTTTGCTTCTGCTGAAAGGAAAAAGTATGAGAACAGAACTAGCTGTAAGTCTAACTATAGTCTAAATAGTAACTTAGAATTCTGTCCAAATGGAGAAAAAAAAAGACAATTAAACAACCTCTTTATTTTTAATGATTTCATTTTTCTAAAACGCAAGATATCCTGTTTAGGAAAGGATTATTTTTTTTTAGCAGCTGTCTCCACATGCTCCATCTGTTTATTATTACTCCTGTTGTTTCAAAGCCTGGACATCTGCAAGAACCCTGCACCAAGTCATGTACCTTCAGGGGTTTCCCCTCAAAGCTCTGTCAATTCAGCAGGCCTGACACAGATGCATGCAAAAATACAGAACATGCATAAGTTCCTCATCCCTATCCCAGCAAGTGGCAAAGATCACACTCTTATTTATTCTCTAGGCCTTTTGGACCACCATGGTGCCAGATAAACTCATTCAGCTACTGAGAATAGCTCCCCAATGACCATAAAAACCTGACTTGGGCCCCAACACAGCAAATGCAAGATGGGGCAGACAGGCAGCCATTCAGCTGGTAAAGTCTTATCTAAAAAGCAGATTATTTCACACCCCTTTTAGAAACAAAAGTCTGGGAGGTCACAGTGGATTTGAGAAAGACAAAGGCTATGGATTATAGGAAGCCCTTTGGAAACACTTGCCCCCAGGAGACCATTTCCTGGGTATTAAGAAACCACCTAAATTCTACCTCAATTCTTTCAAGTGGAAAGAATGAAGTAATCTTTGCTGATTGCCATGGTCTTCAGAGATGGGAGGGAGTGAGCACAGGGTCTGAGCAAACACTGTCACATTTATCTTTTTACCCCCCAAAATGACTGTTGCATTTTGCTGAGGGTAGGATTTGGGGTTTGTTTGGATTTTATTTTCCTAGGCTTTTTTTTTTTTTCCCAGACTTTCAGACTTTGACAATTCTATTTGCATAGAATTAAAGCCAGATAGCTACATAGATCAGACCAAAGGCTGAGCTCCCTACCAGCTCCTCAGCCCTAGCAGATGCTCCTGTAAGAGCACAAGGATAAAGCAAAAACACAGACACATTTCTCCACTCAGCTTGCAGAAACCTGCAACCCAGAGACTTCCCAAGTCAGGGGTGGTCAGGATGGTTTTCAAGACACAGAGCCAAATATGTATCTTCAGAGTAGCTAGGAAGCATCCAGCAGATGATTTCAAAATGTTACGCTGCATCTGGTGTATCAGTGCTGTAAGGTGAGCTATTGGTCAAGTGTCTAGAGATGGAAGTTATGTATGATTAATGTGACCCAATTATTAATACAGATATATAATATAGATCCCTGACCACTTAGACAGAGGGTACTTAAGACTCACCCCATTTCATCATTAACTGCCCACCTGATTTACCTTCATCATACTGAATTAAGTTCCATTGAGTGTTATTTTAGGTCCAGTGATTCCTACCCACCTCTGCTTGGAAAAGCTTACAGAAAGAAACCTGATTGTAGGAGCTAGGAGACGATTCATATTCACTAAAATCTTTCTTTAAAAAAAAAAAAAAAAAAAAAAAAAACACTGTAAAGCACCTGTAGCTGTGTTTGAAGCTCCTGGCAGTATTTTTACCCATCAGTTTTGCTCTCCCATTCTTCAAGGTGAAATTACATAAAAAACACAAGAAAGTGGGAAAAATTCTTGACAGTAAAAGACAGAAGTGACTCCCCAAATCTTGAACTGCACGTGCTGGCTTCTTGTGACACAGCCAAGGGTGGCAAAGTGTCCCACTTGTGTCCGTGGGAACTCAACCACCTGCCTACTGATCCAGGTGCACTTGAGAAAAACAGCCTGAGTCATTCAGGTTGATCCTGCCAGTCCGGAAGATATTCTGGATCCAGGCCTCCCCTCCTTCCTTGTTGCATGGGAGAAACAAGGAGGATAGGAAGAATCCGTGTCTTTGCCAGACAGATGATACAGACTACATTTGGAGACATCTCCTTGCTCTCTGCTTGGGAAAAGGCTGTGCAATCAAGCACCACGGATTTATAGCAATAATTACTAATCCCAATACAGCATCTGTACCCCCAAGCATATCCTGCCTATACAGAAATCTGGGGAAAAAAAAAAAAAAGGCCGCATAAATTGGGGAAAAGACATAAGTGTCATGTGTAACTAATTAGGACCTGTTGGCAAGACAGTACAAACACACGCCCATCCTTAATGTACTATGTAAAGTGATAAACAGTGCAAACAGAGCAGCAGAAGACAATGATTCCTATATATATGTATATATATAAACTTTTTAACTTAAAACACGGGAAAATATACCTGTCTAAATTTAGGAATCTCCATTACTGCAGGAAGAAGGGGAAAGAAAGGGCTGAGAGGGGCTTCTTAGAAGAGGAGGGAGAAAGGGCTTAGCTCTGGATTTCTCAAAGAGGAAAAAAGGAAACAATTGTTGATCCTCCTAATCCCTCAAAACAGATCTTCTCTTTGTGCTTCTGTCATATGCTAATATCAGCCTGCTCCTCTAACCACAGCTCTGCATTTTGTTGTATTTACTTGCACTGCACTATTTTTCTGAAAGCTACACACTTCAAATTTCTCAAGCAGTATATACAGGCCCCTAAAATTGAGCTGTTTGCAAAGATTAGACCTGAAATTCCAGTTAAGAGCAGAAAAGTTGCACAAGTGCTCTTTCATTTTGTTAAATCTTCTGAAAACCATAGGATATTTTTCCAGGCGGGGGGCTGGTTTGTTGCAGAGAAGGTAGGGAAGGGGCTAGGAGCACTCCAAGAAACATGCCCCTTAGCAGCAAGGGACTGCTCCCAGCCCATGATGTCTGGTTTCCAGAAGGAGAACAATCTGTTCCCAATTATCACTTAATTTGATCCTTGCCCTAATCTGACCAAACCTGCAAACACAGCTATTAAAAACAGTTCCCGCCTTCTCCCTCCCACCTTGAAACAAGTACTGAAGGGTAACCCAGAAATATCACAGACAGGTTGTTTCTATATTTAAGGAGAGTAAAAGACTGTTAAGGAGGAGAAAAAAAAATCAGGAAGATGCGCTTTAAAAAAAACAGAATAGTTAATTATAGCATTACACTTTAAGATAACTAGGGAATTAGGAAATAGTTGTGAGTAGGATTAAGATTTACATTACCTACCTCTATGGGGAAGAAGATCCGAATGGGAAACACAGACTGAAAGCATAAAAGAATACGATGGGATCATAACACACTCAGCTACCTCTACATTTTACTTTTATGGTTTAATATCGTCAAAGTCCATGTGAAGAGTATACTGATAAAAAAAAAAGAAAAGAAAATGGCAGGAGACTGCATGTAACAGATATTGGATGTATTTTTTAAAAGCAGTCATTCCTGGGGAAGAAGCCTTACTTGGACCCAGCTCATTTGCTAAACCCTACACACTGCATGCTCCAACTTGCATCCCACCATAGCACCCATTTCCAAGTACTGGCTCTGGCTTAAATCAAGGGAAGGGAGCAAGACAGGAGACGGCCAGGAGCAAGGAGGAGTTCTCCGGGGGGAAGGAAGAGCTGCCGTGACCTTGGGGGCATTAAGGATTTCTGCTCCAGAGAAATTACTACCTCATTGGCTACAAGTCCTGCTATCCCCAGCCAAGCTGTTCCCCCAGGGCCACTATCCTTTTAACAGCAGCAAAATCCCAACTCCTTTCACAGGCAAATTATTCTCAAACTCCCAAACATTTTTTTTACACTCTTTTGGGTCAAATGATCACCAAGATTTGCCAAGTCACATATCAGTATTTATCTTGGGAATGGGAGAAGGAGGAGGATGCAGAGAGTGTATTTTTTCACGGCTCGTAGGAAGCGGGTTGCTTCCCCTGTGCTCTGCTACGGGTCCCTGGGTCTGCACCAGCCTCCTGCCATCACATCAGGGCGAAGCAGCTCCTTCAGTCCTGCGACCATTTCATCGCTGCTGCTCACCACCAGCTTGAGATTGCCACAGACACCAGATTGCCACAAACACCAGGCGTGTCTGTTTCGCCCCTGCGGCATTTCTGCCTTGGAAGCGTGAGATCCGCAGCTCCAGCTGCCTTTGGGGACGCAGAGGACCACGCTCGCGCAGGGAGCAGAAGCAGATGCAGCCCGTGCACGGGTGGTGGGGACAGCTCGGGCATAAAGCAACTCCCTGCATCAGGGAGCAGGAAAAAGGGTCTTCTGCCTAGGTGAGATGGGGTAAATTGCTAGAAATAGGCAGAAGCCTTTGGAATAATCCAAAGCAGGGCAGATGGCACTTTGCACACTGCAGTAATCTCGGAGCAAAGGACAGACCTATTAAATCCTGTCCACTTCCCACAGTGCTTTATCCTTTTGCAAAGCATCAACATCTGATGTAGCTTTGTGTCTTGGGACACCTGCTTCCCACCATATTTCTACTTCCAATACTGGTATGTCTGGGAACTACCTCAAAGAGACAGAGAGACCAAGTTCCCCAGCTCCTACAGACACTATGTTCTTCCAGACTTTCTCCTGTATCTTCTCAAAGATCAGGCCCGATGGACAGTCTTTCAGAATCAGCTCGCTGCCAAAGACACAGGATCTCTCTAGCATCCAAAAAAGGCCTCTAGCTAAAACTGGACTGATGCACAACAGTCCATTTCCAACCACCCTTTTGTGGCAGCAAGAGCATCCTGGGATTACAGGTATCAACTAGCGTTTGAAGGAGAAACGGTCATTAACGCCCACAGAAGGTGGGCATTGCCTGTGGAATGGGGTGCTCCATCTCCGGGCACCGATCCTCAAGGCAGATCTGGCCCCAGCGAGTGTGCAGTGGGCAACGCGTCCATGGGAATAGTGATGTGCTTCTTGATAAAGCGGCCGTGAAGCCACTCACCCTTCACCCTGTGGGTTTCAGTGTCCCAGTCCAGCTCGTTTTCAAGCCCTGGGCACCACCAACCAGCTGGTTGACTCACCGGATCATGCATGGGTGAGGCAAGGGTTGGGTCCTCGACACAGCCCTGCATCCTCCCTGCCCGTCCACGCAACGCAATGGGAGGACACCCAAGGTCCCAGCAGATGCCAAAACGCACGTTCACAACACACACACCTCATCGCTATGGTCAGGTGTGGACTCGGATGGAAATCCAGGGAAAATGGATTTAACCCTCCCAAATGAACCAAATTACCACTGCTTGCATGAACTCGCCCCAAATCCATCCAATTCCCATCCACTGGGGTTCAGGAACTCGGTGTGTTTGAGCCTGACAAGCTCAGTGTTTTGGTAGCACTATGGATGTGCTACTTTCTTTCCAAACCACGCTTGGAACTGCTAGACTCTACCAAAGCCCCATGCATATTGCCCAATCCTATATTCTTAGCAAAACACAAACCACAGAAAGATTCTAGTAACTCATGCAGACCTGTGTTTCCTAAAGGGAACAAGTGGCTACAGGCACGGGTAAAAACCTTTAGAAATGTATTTAGAAATAACCATATGTAAAATACATACGGTTAAAAAAAAAAAAGTATTATTCTGAAGGAATATGAGTGCTGTTTATTGACTGTAATAGAAGCACTAATAAGTTGATGGATGTTTTCATAATACTTCATAACTGTTGACCACCACATGAAAAACAAATTTAAAAAGCCTTTGGTCTTTGAGCCCCACCAAAGTTAAGGCCTTTGACGATATTAATTCAGTTAATGGCCTCCTTTAATGGCCCAATTCTCTAATTGGTACCTGGTTGTTACTTCACTTCAGAGTGAAGAAACCTGCTTGGATCGCATGGAGAAAACAACCTGAAGGCCACGCAGCGCGGCAGAGTAACTGTCAGTACTCATCCTCACCAGTGGGACGAGCCAGAAACCAGGGCAGAGACTCTACAAAACACTCGTAACTCTTCTAAAATCCCCGTGGAAAATTGCGTGCAGGTTTCGGTTCAGATTTTCCAAGCTCTTGGCTGCCTTGGGATAGGAGCAGCCTCACGTTAATGACAGTGTAACAGCGGGCAAGACCTGCTGTGCCCCAGGCTAAAAAGGGGTAGACTGGGCACCTAGGAAAGATACAGATGTTAAAAAACAGAGGAAAAGCAAATAGAAAAGAAGCAAATCAGGAGCAAAGACTTGTGCACTGGCTGTTACCAAGAAGAAAAAAAAGAGCAGCAATCCCTTGCTCTAGGTGCAAAGGGAACCAGAGTTAAAAAAAAAAAAAAAAAAAAAAACAGGTGAGCTACAGTAATACCACAGCACTAAGAGCCTAAAAGAGGCTCTTAATAGACATATGCTCTTACATGCTCTCTATGCTCTCTTAGCATATAGCTAAGTTAATCATTAAGAGAAAAAGTGAAACAGAAAAATGAAGAAGGGATCTGTGCAAAAGCCCTATTGCACTGACTCTTGCAGCGCAACCTATGGAAGAAAACTGGAAACATTTTTCTTCCATTACAACCTTTTTTTTTTTTTTTGTCCTTTTAAAACGAGGACAAATATGACTGACAATTCTGCAGACCCTGAAAACAGAGCATGAGCTGCTTACAGAAACCAGCTAAAATAGGCCCTTTCATCATGGTTGATATTGTTAATGCTTTATCAGTTTCCTATGTTTGTTTTTGAAGCTTCTTTGTTTTCTGCAACAGAGTAAATGCCATTGCAGTGGAATTTCACACCAGTCAGCGCCTTTCCAAATATGTATTTTGAAAGCAGTTTCAGCAAATCACGCATTAGTAAGAGGCCTTCATACCCAGCCAGAAGTACTTTCAAACTGCTGGGCAAACTTTTGACTGTAGGAGCTGTGCTGTTTGCAGTTGACTGGAGCACCTTTCTACAGGATTTCACTACAAAAATATTTGCAGAGCCTCATTAGATAGATGATTTATGCATCAGTCTCCATGAGCACAGAAACTAACAGTTACTGGACATTTTGCCCAGAGGTTAATGAAGACACCATTACTATTTTGAGAAACAATCACCTTTTTTTTTTTTTCTTTTCTTCCCTTGAGCTTTGCATAGATTAATTAATTGGTTTTGCTCACTAAAGCAATGCCAGGCTCCCAACAGCTCCCTGTGGATGCCAGATATTGCCCATCTCCTGCAGCAGCTGCTTGGACAAGCACAAGACATATTCTGGACTCCACAGCATATCTTAAACTGATTTTACTAGTCAGTACCTGGTGCAGGTCCTGAAATACGAGTACTCAGCACCTCACCTTTAAAATTGAACCAGTTTTTCTTCAAGCAACCATTTATCAGCAGTGTTAGAGAGAGTTAGGCTATTTTCTGAGCAAACGGCACACCATTTGCAGAGCCTGAATCAATGAAGCAAGGCTCCAAACAAGAAAGATTCCAATTTCCAAAATGTCTGAGGATGAACAAAAATGCACACAATTCACAGAAACACAGTTTTCTACAAAACCTCAGTGCAATGAAACCTGGGATAGAATGTTAAAACTTGAAGTTAGTAATTCACCGTCAAACAAAACTGAAAAAAACTGCAATGAGGTCTAAATCACAGCCTCTGTTATTTATTAGCCAAATTTAAAGTATATGTCTTTACTCAAATATGCAAAAGGCATTGAAATTTATGGTCACCGCTTTCATGATAAAATTATAATAAAGATTCGTAGCTTAGCTCACTCATATGCTCACTGAAAATATTTACAGCTAATTAAAAAAAAAACTCCATACAAACGCAAAATTACTCTTTTCTGCAAACAAGTTCCAAATTAAAGCATTTATCTATCGACTTTATCTGCGTATCGGCTCATATACCAAAAACCTACCAAAATGGCACACAGGCACAGTCATTTAATAGTGCAGATACTCACATTAACCAGTTAGCCAAAGCGAACCACTGTTCCTTAGTCACCTCTCCCTTGAATGCCGCTGGAGATGTGGTCAAACTTGACAAAACATTCAAGTAACACCAATGCAGCCGAGTAGCCCATAACAAGTCTTTCTAGTTCATTTTCCTGCTGCTGATTGATTCAGAGGGTGCAGGAAACACCACCCCTGGAGTCTGCCTTCCCACTCAGGGAGCTCCGTGCGGTCCAGGCACTTGCCTCCGTGCCTCCAACGCCCAGATCCGCTCCTGCTCACCCTATGGAGTTCTCTCCCAGAGCAGGACAGAAAACCCTACATGGATCCATAGCCCTGTCCATGATGAGCTGCTAGGGATTTTGGAGGCACTGGCACACACAGCTGCGTGCTACAGCGTTGGCCTCAAGGGTTTGCAGAGGCAACAAGTCCAGACAGTCTCTGCAAAACGTTGTCCAATTTACTGTGGAATTAAATACTTGCAATTCATTATAGCGTCTTTCTGTGAAAAGGGAACAAGCAGCCTCTATTCCGAAAGAAATCCTGTTTGCATAACAATCCTGAAACCAAAACTTCAACTTGCATTAACACATCTCCAGCACAAACATTTAGATTCCAGACTAACCTGTCAGTCTATCAACACTTTTTAAGAGACAACTGAAAGGGAAAAGGGGGGAAAAAAATAGGAGGTGAGGGAGAAAGGAAGAAAAAAAACTACTAAACCAATTAGCAACACTCCATGCACACAGTTTTTCTTTCCTTGTAAGCAGATGGAATTGTTCTGCATGACTTCAGTTAGAAGTGTACTACTGAGGGGAAAAAAAAAAAAAGAAAAAAAATAAACCAAGTTAAGTGAGGTTAGGCTGTTAACTGCTAGAGTTGCAGGGACATCTTAGAAAAAAAAGTTTCAAAATAATAGTTTATTTTTTGGACAATGTACGTAGTATGCAAATGTGGAACATATTTCTTTTAACTTCTTTTGTGAGGGGAGGAGGGAGAAAACACACTTTTTTCAGCAGTTTTAGGAGTTTAATAGCATTGATAAATTCAGCCTTAACTAATCAGTGAAGAAGGGTAACTCCAATGGCTTCAAAAAACCTCCATTAGCCATCTAGAAAGGCATCTTATTTTGCATAAACTTCAGATACTGGCATTACATATTTTTAATTTACTCCACATGGAATTCTTTAATCCCCTGCACTAATTAGAAAAAATCTATAGTGATCATAGCCAATAATTCAGGATTGTATTTCATACCAGAACATCCTTTAAAGCTACAATAGTGCGAAAACCGACCAGATAAGCCAATTCTCAATCATAGAGAAGGAGCATTTGAAGAAGAGTAGAGGAGGGGAAAAAAAAAAAAAAAAACAGCTAAAATTTACATTCATGATGCAAAGATATTTAAGGCTCTCTCAGAGGACCAATGGCCCAGCCTGTGCTGATAAATCCATCCTCATGATACCTAGGAGTCCTAGAAGAGCGCCCACAGGCTCCTGCCATGCACTTGAAATTTTCCATATAATCCCAACGTAGAAGTCTCGGCTTTAGTGGGCTAAAGCTGTGTTTGTGCAGTGATCAAGAGGACAAGAAAATATTGACACAACTGCAAGAGGGACACTGTCGCTGTGCTTTTATCAATCATTCTGCAATCCCTGCTCTTTCCTGACCTGTCAAATCTTCCCTGCAACCTTTGAACGCTCCAAGCAGCCTGTTTCAAACAGAAGCACCAAACCAAAACAGGCATCTCAGGACCTTCCTAAAACAACAAAAACATTAAACGAACCCAACACTTACGTACTTGATTTGTGTGCTTTTGCATTTTGCTAAGAACCAAGAAACTGCAATTAGCCTGGCACATAAGGGTAATCAGGAAGGGCTCCAGATTCTCCTCTCATTAATCTCACTAATTAATTACAAACGCAGCACAGGAGCCACATGACTTTTTGTTGACCCTCTGTGACAGTCTGGTGTAAACCCACATAGCACTGGGAAAGCAGACAGAGCTACACACCAAAAAGATTCAGGTGCCGGCCTTGGTATTTTTTTGCAAACAACTTTCCACACTTCAAAAGTTGTAATCGCTGTCATGAAGGAAAAAAAACAACAACAACAAAAACAGTCAGACTCTCTAATCTACAAGGAAATTAGTTTTCAGTGTTTAGTTTTAACTTCTGCCACCACCTCTTTCTGCTAGTTTCACAATTCAAGAAAAATGTAAGTTAAAAAAAAGTGATAAACAAACTACAGGAAAATGTTCCCGATTAGTTACCTGTAGCACTGTCATTAGCATTTGCTGTGTAGGCCATGTTTGCTCAGTGATACATCCAGAACTATGTTGTTAGGTGTCATGCAAATGTCATGCATCGAATCCAACCTGACACGCAACCTGCAACAAACAAGAAAAAAAAGGCAGTTAAAATGCAGTTGTAATAAGGCAAGTTCATAAAGCATTAGGCATTTTTCAGTGTCCAAGATGAGAATCTTTACTGCAAAGTCACTCCAGCAATAACTCAGAGAGATTCCTCCTAATTAGAGCCCCATCTACCCACAAAATCCCTCTGCTGCAGCGGTGCATGAAGTCGTGGACTCTGTGCAATGCCTGGACTTAAAATTGGCCTTTTTTTGGAGAGGGTGGTTGTCATTACACTTTTGCATTGCATTCCTCTCGTTACAGAAAAAGGCTGCTTCCATCCGAGGCAGCACTGCAAGACTGGCCGCAGTTCTGCAGACCAACCTTGCCAAAGGGACTCTGGCTGCTCCTTTTGGCTGTCAGAGCAAGCCTGACTGCAGCCCTCATCCTCAGGACAACAAAATTTAACTCAGACGGTACTGCCAAGAAGCCTCCCGCTGGCCGTGGCTCCAGTTTTCTACAACCCAAACAGCATTTCATTTTGTTGACTCAGGCAGGTGGAGCTTAGCGGTGCAGAGAACACCCCACGTCTCCCACCCCGGCCTGACTTACTCTGACAGCTCCCCAAACCACTTGTATTCTTCCAATTATGTGTGATTTGGCTAGGTACACAGATGTATTTGTATGTTAAGCAGATGAGCAAATAAAAACCAAATCCAGCAATGAGGGCAAACACAACGTGAATCTCAAGTCGAAGATATATCAGCTGAGAAATTAACTGTCTCTTATAACTGATTGAAGCTCCATCTCAAAGGCTTAATCTTCCCTATCCAGAAACAAAAGCACAAATCTTCATTTTTGGCATGATCTTGACACTAATTTTCCAAGAATGCAGAAAAATCTCCATTGCAACCTCTCCTCCCCAAGCTCCCCCACATATTCTTAAATTTATGGTCTCTTGTTCAAAGAATGGTGGGACACAAAGCTGTTAAAAATAAAACAAAGGAAAGAGTTACAAGAAAGGGTTACAAACAACAAAATAAAGTGGGCACCCAGCACAGGCTATGATGCAAAGTCCAGGCATAACAGTAATATCAGATTTCTGAAACAATGAAGCATAGTGAGAAAGAACGGAAATGCACCTAGCCAGCTGAGTTTGCAGCCAGAACCAAAGTTTAAAACCTGTGAGCTTTAAGCAAAGTATTCACTACCCCTTTGCAAGAGGAGAAATTCTAAGGAATCACTCCTATCTCCTCCTTTGCCTTCAGGATATAAGCGACGCTTTAAGTTCAAGGAAGGCAACTTTTACCTTGCACAACGAATACTTGCACTGAAGCATCATCACCACCATCATCATCATCGCAAGCCATGCAATATCTTAGGGCGGCACTTTGCAGGTCTTTAAGATCTACCCGGGTGCACCCAAAGGTGCCAACTTCCCAAGCCTACTCAACTCACCCAACAGGGATGCACAACCTCTTCTGCTGATACAACCAAAGCCATAAGATTGCACAGTAAGGGATTAGCGAAGGGGTAGGAGAAGGGAAGAGGGTCCTGTGGCTGAACTGGCTCTTTGATAGTAATGCAATCTCAAATAAGAGAAAAGTCTGCCACAAAACTGAAGCCCTAATTAAACCCATGCTGTGGTATGTCTGGGAGCTCATGTGATGGTTTTAAAATTAGAATTTGTTAAGCTCTGCCATGTAGGTTTGCAGAAATACTTGCTACATGCTTTGTAAACAGACTTATGGATGGCTTTGGTTAGTACTGAAGTAGACTGGAGGGCCTGCACCTTCATAGCTAGAAGCTAAAAAGATTTAGTGCAAACTTTTTTAACCACTGCAGAGAATACTTCAAGTAGCATCAGCTCAAGTGCATCTCCACTCAAGTCATTCCTTAAACCAGACCTCAGGTCTTCCCTTCATGGGGAAAAAAGGCTGAGCAGTCTTCTTCCTTCTCATTAGTGCTTTTGGTTCAGACATGTTGTTTTAAATAGCTTCTCACCACTCCTTAGAAAATACATCTCTTGGTACTATATACAGGGCTTTTTAAAGGTACAGCTCCAGAGTTGGCTAGTTGCTTCAAATCACTAGTCAGCATCATGAGCATGCATAGGGATAGCTTCCTAATAGCAAGAGGCAAATACAGTTGAAGGAAGACTTGTCATAGAACTAACAAGACACTGCTGTAAACCAAGAGAGGCCTGCATTTTGTTGGTGCTTGTAGAGGAATGGTTAGAGAGCCGCGGACATGGCTGCCTAGCAGGCCTGCTCAATTCCAGCCTTCAGGTTTCAGTGAAAGAACAAAGGGACTGCTAACTAGGAGATAAGGAAGTAGACCAAGGTCAGAGGGAATAAAAGAGCTGTTGAACTAAAAGGATGAGCTAAACAAGTAAGGGGGGCTGTAAGGGTCTTAGTTAGATCATTGTCTACCAATTAGGAGCCTGTGTAATTACATCACTAACTGTTAGAATCATATAAATGTACTGCATGTAAGCTAATATACGAAGTCAGTTCCAGCTTCTATGAAGTTGATGTCTGGCATTCCTGACCCGCTCCAAGCTGCAACAAGTGGCGCCCGAACAGGGACAAGATTCCGAACAGGGACTGGTACAGGGACCTGGCACAACGGTGCGGGATTCCGGAAGCGACGACGTATGAGTGCAGCCGAGTGATCCGACCAAGAAGGTGGACCGGAGCGGGTAAGCCGGCCGTGATTGCGCACACGGAAAAGGCGACGTTGGGGGGCGAGAAGCCGGGACCCAGGACAAAAAGTCGACGTTGGGGGGCGAGAAGCCGGGACCAGGGACGAAAAGTCAGCGTTGCGGGGCGAGAAGCCGGGACCCAGGTTGCACGTGCAAGAACAGAGCGAGAAGCTGTGGTACAGCTGCTGCAGGCGAAAAGAGAAGCAGCAGTGAGTACGAAAATGGAGCGAGAAGCTGCTGTGCAGCTGCTGCTGGACTTATTAGCAAAAAGGGAGGCAGCGGTGAGCACGAAGAAGCTGTATGAGCTGTATAAATGGGCTAGAGACAAGGGACACTTGCAAAGACTCAAGCTGAAGCGAGGGGATTCTGAGCCCCACCATTGCCCAAAGGACATCACAGGGCCACCGCTGGATCATGAGCCTCCCGAAGCTGTGAGCAGTGTACCTGTAAAAGCCTTTGCGAGCACTTCAGGAACGGGACCGCCACGCCACCGAAAACCGCTGGTGTCTGGAGATCCATTGCCAACCCCCCCGCCCGCATCCTCATGTGTGCCTGTGGCGCCTGCACTGTCTGTGCCCCCACTCCCGGACCACCCCGTCGTGCCTAAGAATGGCCCGGCTGGGTCCAGGACTTGTTAGATCACCTTGAAAAAAGGAGAAGGGGGGCCGGGGAAGAGAAGGCGAATGAGATCAAGGAGACTTATGTTGCTGAGGGCTTGACAACAGCCAGGAGGGAGGTGCAGGGGGATTTGATCCGTCTTTTAAAGTGGGGGTTGAAGAACTGTAATGCTTTAAGTGAGGACAGAAACCGTTATTAGGGCTATTATTTCTGTTTGCTATGTTCATCTCTATTATGTGTTGTATCCTTTGTATATTGATGCCGACACGAGGTATGGTTGAAAGGTGGAAATTTGTATGATCCGTAGAGTCATAAAACTATTGTACAAAACAGAATCCAAGACCTTGAGAAAGAAGATGTTTGCCTGCCCAGGCTGAGTGATAAGGAGCATGGAGGCGGCTGCTCAGCCAGGCTCATAGCTGACTCCTCCGAAAGCAGTTGAAGGCGGCTGCTCGACCAGGCTTGTAGCCAACTTAACTGCAAACATCCTCTAAATTAATTTGAAGGTAAAACATCCGAGAGGGAGGGAGATGAGAAAGGCAGGACCCTCGGACTGACGGCTGGGACCACTTACTGGCATGCGCACTTGCGCACCCAGGAGGGATGGTTATGTGACTGAAGGTGGAGTTTGTCCACCCCCCCGGTCTGCCTGCTGGCACGTACTGGCCCTACGTGGCAGGATGCACCGGGCATAAACGGACAGTGCAGAGAGAAGGGGGGGGGGGTGAGACTCCTAACACTGAGGCCCACGTTGTCTCTGCGGGGACGCCCGCTGAGTTGGGAGCCTGTCAGCAACCCTCCAATCTGCCAACTCAAGAGAATGTTCAGTCTCAGTGTCCTGCCGACAAGTATTACCTCATGAGTAATTAGGCATACTTTGCTTCTTTAACGTGCTTTCACCTGAATAGCCGTAGCCACTTTGTTCTGTGTGATTATTGCCGAATCCCAAACCCATTTGCAACCTAATTGGCAACGAGGATGGGATTAGGCAATTGAGACAGTGGAACTCACTAGTGGAGTGCACAGCTACATGAGGTCGTGCCACTGGATAGAAACTATGTTTGTGCTGTTTGTGTGTGTGGTCTTTAGATCTTTATTGTGTAATATATATATCAGCAGAGAGGGCTGAATAAGCACAACAGGAAAGTGCAGAATTTGAAAGCGGGAAAGCCAGGAATAACTCAGGCTATGGCACCCCCCCGCCCCCCAACCAGTGGAGGACTGGGAGCCGTACTCTGACTTGTATCCTTGGAAAGAGACTAGGGAAGTACTTCAGCATGGGAAACAAGAATGAAGCGACGGCCAAGCTCCAGTGCAACTGGCACGGAAGGACCTGCAACAGTCCTTACAAATTGTAAAAGCCTCAATGCTACTGGAGCGGGGGCCTCCTTAATATATAGAAATCCCAAGCAATTTCTGGGGAGGAAACCAAATTGAAGCTATGCAAACATAAATAGAAATGGAAATCGAGAACCTTTCAAAATGATTGGGACATCTTAATAATCGATTTGAAAGATTGTTTTTTCACCATACTATTGCATCCTGAGGACCATGACATAGTGGAACATATGAACCAAACGCTGAAATGCCAGCTGTAAGAAAAAAAAAAAAAAAGAAAAAAAAAGAAAAAAAAAAAGAAAAAAAGGGGAAAAAAAAAAGAAAAAAAAAGAAAAAAAGGGAAAAAAAAGAAAAAAGGGAAAAAAAAAGAAAAAAAAAAGAAAAAAAAGGAAAAAAAAAGAAAAAAGGGAAAAAAAAAGGAAAAAAAAAAAAGAAAAAAAAAAGAAAAAAAAAAAAGAGGAGAATTGGAAATTATGCCTGCAGAAAAATTGGCAAGAGCAGAATATGTTTTAAAATTTTTGAGATTACCCCAGGACAGCCTAGTCCCTCTGATGGTCAAACACAGGGCTGGGCTAAAGGGAGCCCTGACAGAAGTAAAGTCGGGTCCGTGTAAGATGATGCTGAGAGACTGGAACACGGGAAAATGGACGGGACCTTTGGACTTGATAACCTGGGGAAAAGGGTATGCTTGTATCGTTACAGATGCTAGAATCAGATGGGTGCCAGAAAAAATGGGTGAGACGTTGGCTGGAAGCAAACTTGCATACATCAGATGCAGCAGGCAAGCAGCCGGTACCCTAGCTGTGGAAAGTGTGGGCCTGCAGAACAACAACATGGGAGGAAGAAGTGTTACTGTTATTATTAGCTGTATATTGTGGCTGTTGGGAGATAATGTTACTTTTAATGCTATTATAGAAGCTGATGCTACTTTTAACACTAATGGATATGTTATGCTTCTTGGGCATATTGTTAATTATACCCAAATTAAGAGTTGTTGGTTTTGTGGGACAGCAGACCAATTTGATGCACTGGTGTTAGGTATTCCTTTAAACAACTGAACAGTGTTGTAGAGTGACAAGAAAAGGATCTTAATAAGCTCCAGGCAGAGGTGGAAGATCTTGAAGAAAGGAACAGAAGTGTCCAGGCAGCACTTGATAGTGCTTACAAGGAACTTGCAGATCTTCATAAAGCTAATGCCACAAAGGACAGTGAGGCACAAGAGGCAGCCCTAAGTCGGGAAATGAAGGCAAAGGAACAACTTGGTTTAACTTTGGAGAAGGCCCAGGATGAGGCATGGCAGCAACAAGAAGCTTTGGCGATTCAGGTGGCAGAACTGTGGCTAGCGCTGCAACGTGCAGAACAACAGGCAGCAAGAAGAGAGGACTACTTACGGCAGGAAATCAGTGAACTACAACAGAGACTGCAAGAAGAGGAGAGTCGGAACCAAGAACCGAGCCAAAGTGTTACATCTGCTACACGGCCACTGCTTCGGCAGATAGAAAATTTGCAAGCCACGCTGGGAGCGCAAACCTCCTTGTGGGAAAAAATGGAAAAGAATCTTTCTAACAGACTTGGTGAATCTCAAGCCCTTTTGGCAGCAGCTGCCGAAAGAGAACGGGCTGCAACAGAAGAGCTTCTTTCTACTAAAGTTCAGATGTCTTCTACTGAATCGCAGAATAGTCTTTTAAGGCAAGAAAATGCTCGTCTCCAGGCTCAACTAGAAGGTGAGAGAAACAGACTAAAGAAAATGGAAAATGAGAACAGTAGATACGAGGTTGAACTGGAAGGTCTCAAAGTTGAGTATGCAAAAACCCTTGAGGAGGCAAGAGGGGAAAAGGAATGGTGTAACGGAAATGTTACCCACAATACGGGAACTATCCGGCTTAGGAAGGTTCCCACCGGGTGGTTTTTGATATGTGGGAACCGAGCTTGGGCTGGCATTCCGCCCCAGCCTATGGGTGGGCCTTGCACATTTGGTCGCCTTGGTATGATTTGGCCACACGGCCCTCCGGGGAACAGCAAGACCCTGTTAAGGCAATCAAAAGGAGCAGCAAACTCTTTTAGCTCAGAATGTGAGGATAGCATTGATCTCTGGAGCACTTGGGGCTCTTCGTCCCTGGGGTATCAGCCATGCGGGCACACTGAAATATTGAGCTCCTTGCCTGCTAGGCCTTGAAACAAGCGAATGCAACCAGTACTGTGCTTAGTGAGTTGTCAGATGATTTAACCCAGGTACAACACGCTGTGCTGCAAAACTGTGCCACTGTTGATTTCCTGCTTCTTGCTCACGGACATGGGTGTCAGAACTTCGACAGAATGTGCTGCATGGACTTGCAAGATCACTCGACAACTCGGCGATACATGGACAACTCCACGACTTGACCAAGCATACGGAGAAAGTAACAAAGGATGCGGGATTTTTCGGTCTAGACGGACTAACGGACTGGTTAGGAATTGGGGGATGGATAAAATCGTTGATGAAATCGCTGTTAATGTTGTTACTATGGGGACTGTTGCTTGTAATTAGCTTAATGATTGGTTGTACCTGTTTGCGCGCTTTAAGGTCACGTTTGTTAACTGCTTTTTCACGCAATCTGAATCTGACACCTCAAGGCTGGCTTGCTTCCCGGGGTCACCTAATCTAAAGAAAAAGGGGGAATTGTAGAGGAATGGTTAGAGAGCCGCGGACATGGCTGCCTAGCAGGCCTGCTCAATTCCAGCCTTCAGGTTTCAGTGAAAGAACAAAGGGACTGCTAACTAGGAGATAAGGAAGTAGACCAAGGTCAGAGGGAATAAAAGAGCTGTTGAACTAAAAGGATGAGCTAAACAAGTAAGGGGGGCTGTAAGGGTCTTAGTTAGATCATTGTCTACCAATTAGGAGCCTGTGTAATTACATCACTAACTGTTAGAATCATATAAATGTACTGCATGTAAGCTAATATACGAAGTCAGTTCCAGCTTCTATGAAGTTGATGTCTGGCATTCCTGACCCGCTCCAAGCTGCAACAGGTGCTTAAAGAAATATAATCGAAGTGGTACAAACTGCCTTCTGGGTACACTTCTGTTAGTTTCAAAGTCGGGCAGGTGTAAGTATTCTGCCAAGAAGCAAACTCACTTTTAGTTAAAAAACAATGCATCTTTTAAACTTAAATCAGGATTAAGAAAAAAAAAATCCCAAAACAATTTTTAGTCCAACACATAAGATGGAAGAAACAAAAACCCAAAAGGTCTAACTATTTGCTATATAAGGTTACTGAAATAACTGGGTTTTGTTTGTTTGTTTGTTTGTTTACATAATGTACAACTTTTGTTGATAGCTTCCTACTAAACAGCTGTCCTGGCTTGAAAAAAAATATCTAATCTAGAAGAATTTCTGAAGCCATACTGACATGTATTAACCATTTCTAGAACAGTACTGAATGTGATTTCACCAGCCACACATACTAAACAGACTTGCACTTTCAGACTACACTCTCTTGTGGACAAAGTACCAGATGACCCAAGATATCAACTAAAATACACAGAGGAGTGTACATCCTCCAGCACAGACATCCTACAAAGGAAAATTTGCAGAGGATCCAATGTATTCAACTCCATGTCCACTTTCTACCTGTATGTTTTTACATGCTTACCCCATCCCCGCCTGTGAATAGTGGTTTACAGACCCAAGAGCAAATGCAAAACAAGCAGAGACTAGCTATGAAAGGTGTTATTGCTCAATGAAGCAGTTGTTTAAAGTGTTTTGGATCAGATACGCAAACCCAGCTGTGCCCTGAGGTTCAATAGCAGGAACTTTAAAACTTTAAACACAAATCAGGCTCTTCAATTTCTGCAAACTATCACGGCACACCAGCTTTTACAGTTTTTTTTTCCCCATGATGGGAATTCCTTAGGTGGAACATAAAGCACAACCGTGTCCTAAACACAAGGAACAAGAGTCCTGCTTCACTTTTGTGCTGCGTCTTGTGCCACCTACACCTATGCTGGCATTTCTGAATCAGAAATATTCAAGAAAAACATCCATTCAGCCATCCACACAGCAGAGCTGCAGACTCAGAGGCACAGACCTTCCGGAGAACCCAAGCTCTCATGGGATCCTGCAAGTATTTGGACTTCCCTTTTTTTTCTGAAGTTTGCAAGAGATGTTCAAGACTAGGAAATGTGGAGTTTTTATCTAAAAGCAGTTGTAGAAAGACAGAACAGCAATAATTAAAAGTAAATAAAGAAACGAGAAGATAAACAGAACTCTATTCTTAACCTGGAAAAGCCACCACAAACACCTCTCCATCCAGAGGCAGCAGTTGCTAGTGGGGACGTCGTGATGCACCAGCACTCATATGTGAGGTCTGAAGACAACAGGCTTTGGCTTCCCAGGCATCAGAGCTTTCAGAGGGGCAGGTATGCATGTTGCCTTTCATTTTTGTATGGCATGCATGGACCAAACAATCACATAAACCACTGAAAACAATCTCCAGATCTGCAGATAATCTTGCACCACAAAGGGATGAGTACGTTGATGCTACTTAACACCTGCAGTAACAGTAGGATAGTTGTGCAGTGCAACTTTGCTGGATTCAAAATATTGGCCTGGTATGTTCTGGCAGCTTCCTTCATAGACTCCAGGGAAGGGGCCCATGACTGAAACCCACTCTATAACATGTCCAGAAGGTGTGAAGTGGTGATTAACCTGGTATCAAGGAACAGGCTAACCAACCCCTCAGAACACACACTTGAGAAGACTGATATTGCTCAAATTTATTTTAATAGGTTGGTATAAAAAAGAAGACCCTTCTACCTGACACTTCTTGCTCAAATGTCATCCTAGCAGTGGGATGTCTCCAGTTTCATCCTGATATAGATGACATTTGACAGTAGGAGCCAAAATCAGCACAAGATCTATCCAGACGCATGGATGGCACTCTCTAGTGACAGGAAGAAACTGACACTGGAAATTCTTCCTTCCTTCCTTCTGCTCAGCCACAGGTGCCTGCACTTTCCAAATCTGTATGACAGTAAATGCCTGCAACCTAATTCACGTTATAAAGCAAATAGGGCAGGTGCAACTGGAATGAAGCAACTGTTGAATCCAACAGAACATTTTAAATTTCACCTGGTTATTTAATCATTTAACGATTAACCCATTCACATACATCCTGGACCTAGTATCTTTTCAATGTTGATGTCCACATTGCAAAGCTATACAAATTCAGCATCCTGTGTTAAGTCCCACTAAGCGAGCAAAACAAATCACAAATAGAGGTTTTTTGCCTAGGCCTTTGTGGCCTAGCCCATCCGAAACTGCAGCAGTCCAAACAGTGGGGTTAACATCTTTTGCAGCCCCTTTCATAGGATCTGTTGTGGTACAGTCTCCTCCATGACCACACATGATGCCTTGGTCAGAGATGATATGTACTATATACGGCATTATAGCCAGCTGATTTTGGACAATATTTAAGCATGCAATCCAAAATAAGCCACCTCTCTCTATCTTCTCTTCCAGCACTCCCAGAGAAGCACATTGCTATAGGATTGGCAGTAGGTTGGGAGCAGAAAGCAGCCATATAAATCCTTTGAGCAGACACTTTAATTAACTACATATGGCTGTGGTCACCATAAATTCACCTTCCTCACCTGCCTTCTTCATTCCGTCCATAGACCTGTTACAGGTCTTACTTCCATCAGAGCTCTGGGCAGGAGCTGAGCTGGGCTCTCTGGGCCTTGAGTCTGCAAGCTGAAGGAGCTTGATGCCCTCAAGGAGCACATCACAAAGGCACTTCCTTCTCTTCTGCCACAAAAACAACAAAATCAGACCCATTTCTGATGCTTTGGGTCCTCAGATTCCCAGCTAATACAGTGTCAAGCTGCAGTTCCCAAATTATGTTAGAATGAGTTACTTTGACTGGGATGGCCAAAACTACCCCCTACCCCTGCAACTCCCACCACCCAAACACACTCTTTCAGGACACTTACCCACCATGTAGGAGCTGTTCTGTTTAAACAAGTACCCTGCCAATTTCATTGAGTGTCGTCCCAGTTACTGCACTTGGTGAACATCCTCAGTGACTTTATGAGCTTCCACCTTCGCATCCAGCTGAAAAGTTCCATCCCTTATGGCTTCTCCTAATAAGGCACTTCTTAGCTTAGAATTTGCTTACATATTTCTGTACCCTTACAGGTGTAATCACCATCAGAAAGTCCCTCACCATAACCAGCCCTTTACTAAAACCTGGCAACTAACAAGGACAACCATATGAAACAGAGCAAAAGCATGGGCAATACTTTTCTTTCTAGCATGCCTGGATTGGCTACTGAAATCAGCTAACACATGGGAAGGAGAACCTCAATTTCAGTATTTTTGTCAATCACGTACAAGTCACAACAGAAAAAAAAATAGACAAAGAAACATAATCCAGGGTAGAGAAAACAAGTTTTGTACATATATATACCTGAAATTCCTGATGTGTGATGTTGGAGGCACTCCCTTTGTCTTATGCCAATGAATAATGAGTCACAAGAAAGTACATGAATTCAGACAGGTACAATATTGCTACAGGTTGTAATGCCTGCTGTGACAGGGAGCCCAAAGGATGCAACTGGGCTATCCACATTTTTCTTGTGGAGAAGTGGGAGGGAAGAGGCTTTTGTGATTCGAATTCATTGAGTCCAATATCTCTTCAAAGGGGAAGCAAAAGATTTGTTGAGCAGCATTTTCACCCATCAAGGCGAAGAGCTACATCCAGCACCAATAACAGATGAAAAGGCTTCTAGAAGGGATGTTAAATTATAAGAAAGCATGCAGAGGGGGACTGCACATACACAGCAGCTGTACCGCACCTCTGTCCTGCACGTGCTGACAGCTCTGGAACTGCTTGGCCAGCAAAAAGTCCTCCACCTCCTTCTGTGCAGCATGTACATAAACTCCCAACCACTTTTTTTTTCACTTAATGGGGCAAAGCAAAACACAGCATCCCTCTCACTCAGCAGGGTGAAATGTTGTCTAACGTGTAAATGCACGCAGAAAGATCCCAATACTTTGAAATGGACTTGCTTGTTTAAAGGGTAGGCAAACTTAAAGGCTGAGATCAACAAATCAGTGAAGACTCTTTATAAAGCAGCTTATGCAATGCACCATGATGTCACTTAGGCTTCGTGTCTAAGACAAGTTCCCCAAACTCAAGTAAACAGACGAATTTAACTCTCTATAAAGCACCCATGTATTTAGTTTTGGGTGACATTTCATATGCAGTGGTACAAGGACAAACCAAATTTAGAGGCAGACAGCCATATCTCAGTCTGCCTCTTCTTCTGATTTTAGGTCTGGGAAAGAGTCCTGAGATGCTAAACATAGCCAGAGAAGCTATAAATCTACCAAGACAAAAGGGTGACATGCATTGCAACCGTCGTGCAGGGCGACAGTTGCCAGCTTCATAGATTTGTTTGTGCATTTGCCCACGTATTTACTCCACAGTGGTCTCCAGCTCATGGTGTATTTTTACATGAGACAACTCCTGCAGCAGATCAACTTTGCCCCCCAAAAGTTACCAATTCCTGGTAGTTTTTTGCCACAACCCTGTTTTTTTTTCGCTAAAGGTATTGTAAATTCAGTATCGATCCCTGCTTACTATGCAGGAAGAGAAGAAAATTCTTTTTTTCACGTTTGCTCCATCACAGCTTATGGCAGAGAACTGTCAAGTCCTACTGCCCATGATACTCTACAGCCCACACTATTAAACGCCAGACAGCACCTAAAAACTAGAAAGTACCACGGGTCTGTTCATTCATAACGTGCTGTGGCCACTCTGAGGTGCACAGGGACCATACCTTCCTGCAACGTTGCTACTGCTCTGAGACCTCAAGCACATCGCTTCTGCACTCGGCCAGGGAAGACACCAGGAACAGCTGCCAAACCTCACCCCACTGCAGAGCATCCCTCAAGAACAGGCAGCTTCCATGTATGCTATTGTTGCCTCCTTCCTCCTTCCCCCTCAAGGCAGGAGCTAGCTGCTCCTCAGTGCAGATGCTCCGTTAAGAGTTTGCATTTGTCCCAGGGGCACCAGGTTTCTGCAGTTCCTCCTCCAGAGCCTCCATCTCCATGCCATGGCCAATGGAGTACAGATGTCCACATACTAGAAGGGTGGGAATGCTGTTTCCCAGTGGCCAAATCCATCAGTCACTCAACAGCCATCCAAAATCTCCCCTCATCAGCAAGCAGGCTGAGTAGTATTAACTCACCAGGAGCTGGTTGCCTCAAAGACCTGCAGCTAAGCACAACGGAGTCAGGGGAGCCAGATGTCTTCCAACACTTCCCGCTTAGTGGTTCAGGATTTGGGAAGGATTTTCCAGCTTCAAGCACCCCCACCTTGCCATACACACTTGGAAGCGAGCTGATCAGTTACACAGAATTATTTTGTTTTCTTCCTCTTAAGAAACCAGGCCTTAGAACTTGGTATATTATCTCCCTCACTCCAGTGTTCTCATGCAATTCCCGTGTTTGGTTCCTGGCATGACATATATATAAAGCTTATTTAAACCTGTCACAGCAAACCAGGTAGGAGAGGAGCTCTCAAGCACACAGGCATTAAGCTTTCTGAACATGCATAGTACCACCAGCAAGTACAGGAAAGCACCAAAATTCATTTTTGCACAAGTAAGTCACATTCTGCCTAAATTAGGTTTCCGTGGATTTTTCTCTTCATTTCATGAACAAACACACTTTATGTACAAGGAGCCATCTATTTCTCACATACATTCCAGAATTAAACACCCAATTCCCCCAAATGAACTATGGACCTAAAAGTCACATTCCTATATCCCTATCATAGTGGATCAGATCTATGCAAATTGCAAAAAAAAGCCTACCTTTCTATGTAGATCCATGTCTTAAAAAAAAAAATTAAAAAGGTTTTCAATTGTTTTATTACTGGCTAACTGGCATTATTGAAGAAATAACAAAGTATAATTTATCTTTAATAATCACCATATGAGTGCACAGATACTAATGTAATTGCCTGTCTTTCACCACTGACACACTCTGGAAAAAATAAAGAGGAATACATTCACATGTTCTTCTGAAGAGCAGGGGTCTGTGAATGAAATAACTCATCTTCAATGTCATTTATGTATTTCTTTGCAAAATGTCACTCTTGGGCAGGAAACTATGTATCATGTATAGAACTAAAATCTCTGTTCTTAGTAAAAAGCAAGAAAGACTTTCACATTTGGACACACTGCAGAGCAAAATAAATTAATGCACTGCTACTAATGCCCTCCCCAAATTCTTTCAGAGACCTGGCAGCGGGGCAAGGCGGAGTACGGACTATTCCTATCCACAACCAATTCCCTAAGAAAGTAACCTATATTATCAAGCTCTGCATACTCACAAAGCTCATGGATTTGCTACTAACACCTAGAGCAAGAAGCAGATCTATTTGTCTTTCTATTGGAGAAATTGTGGGGAAAAAAAGAGAAAGAAAAGAAAATGCACATTTTGCTTGCACCTGCCTCTCTCTTTTTCTCACCCATAAATAAACAGTAATGAAATAGCAGAGTTAGAACATGACCAGTTAGAGTTGGGGGTGGGGGGTGAAGAGAGAGATCAGCAATAGATCCAATGCCAAAAAGCAAGCAATCAGGAAATTTGTTATTTTTTTTACTATGAGGGAAGTGGACAGACAGCCAAAAGTGTCAGAAGTGTTACAAGTCAATAAAACATCAGGAATAAAGTTTTCAGAAATAATCACTTTTTGTCTCCCTATGTTTAATTTTGGAATTTTTAAAGCTATAGAATTATTATCAGAGGGAATATTAACTTCTATCCTTCGCTCCTTTCCACTGTGCTGATATGATTCTCATATTTTTCTTACCATGCAGTAGTAAAAGGCAGAAGTTATAACTGAACTTCTGCTAACGTATTTATTGCTAATTATTAATCCATGTTTTGCCCTTTGTTTCTGACATTGTAGCTTCAGTAGCAAAAGTTTGCCAAGGAAATGAACTAAAGGAATGCAGCATGCTGATGTTAGCCTGCAGTGAAGCTTCAAAACAAAAAAGGCGTTAAGTTTCTTAAAGTAAACATTTTCATTTCTCATTTTTACTTTTAAATAGCATTTTATAGCTATACTTACACACAGGGCATGTCCCATATGCTGCCATTAAGACACACCATAAATAACAGACTGCACCGTATTTTGGAATATTTTACAATTTCACTACTGAAAAGCTTTTAGTCTCGGGGTGAAAGGCCATCATCAAACCAGAAGCTCCCTTCAATCACTTCTGCTAGAGATAAATTTTTTTGAGAAAAACACACTCTGGAGCCCAAAAGTACAGAGTACAAAAGCTGTTGCAAGGACAGTTTACCTCTGCCAGTAGGAAATTTCTGTAGAACTTTAACATGCTAGTCTGTAAACAGGATGTATTTTTTTTCCAATGCATTTAAAAGGGTTTCTGCTTCATTCAAACAGTCATAAAAAAAGGTAAGAAAAAGATTTAAAAAAAAAAGATCAAAATGCTAGAATAATGTTCAAGGAAGAAAAACATTAAGTACTGAAATGTTCAGCTTATGATTTAAATTATTTAAATGCTCTGATTCAAGAAGCAAACTATCTATATATGTAACTGAAAATTACGATCCAAGCATTTACTTTTGCTGTGTACTACATATTTTGCAGGGAAAAAAACAAACATGCTTTATACAACAGATGGAAATTACTGATAAAGATGTATTGGAAGATGTGAATAGATCTTAGTGCTCTTCTTATCTGCTGCCATCACACTGAATATTGACTGCTATGAAAGTAAAACATTATTAATGAAATAAAGGCTAGCTGGGTCACGCATCAAAATGAAGTTCTCAAAGGCTGAACGACAGTATTAGTCCCTTTCTCAGTACAGCTAAAATTCACCATATAACAGCCCAGGGCACATGGACAAGCACTATTTTCATGAGGGAGCTGTGAAGGGAGACATGCTCTGGAGGTCAATTTTAGGAAAGGAATGGTGCTTAAGTACCCCAAAGTCCCATGGAAACCCCTTCAGTTTAGCTATGATTACTAGTGAGATCAGTAGTGAGTGGCATTAAAAAAAAATATATATAATAATAATAAAAAGCTAGCAGTGGTTTGATAAGCTGAAGCGTGATCCTGATCCACGAAGCAGCCACCCCATAGTGACATCCCAGATAACACAACGCGTTCCCAGAAGCGTACTGCACGCACAGCAAGCGATGTTGACTACAGAGTGCAGACCTGGAGAACTTCAAAGCTCTTCAGAGCTTCTTTTGCCCCAGGAGGTGCATGGAGAATTAACCAAAGCAGCAGCAGGATTTCCAAATCATACTCAGAAAATCGAGGTAATTACAAGGGGGAATCCCCAGGCAGCAAGACTGCAATATCCCGCTCGGTGATAGAGCCTGCTGCCAGGGGCAGGAAAAGGAGTAGCATAAAAACAGCCAAAAATGAACGTCCTGGTATCAGCATCAACAGCAACATTTATTGTCCCATAACAAATAATTGTCCTGAAAATAATTTTTTGTCATAAGTATGAGGAAGCCTTCAATACAAGAGTCAATGAGATTTATGAATATTTGTGGGGTGAAAGGGGTGCCTCCTGCTGCTGTCCCACCAGGAGCTGGAGCTGGAGATGGGTTGGTCCACCAGTCATCCCTCCATAATCACTGGGCAGCCCCATCCATACCATAAACGGCATCTCTTTCCACTATATGGTGACCTATGCTCACTCTGCCCTGTGCATGCTGACTCCGGGCAGCGCGTTTTGGAGCTGGGCATCCTCATGAACCCAGCAAATGTGAACACTGCCCTATTGCCTCCCCTTCCAAAGAGTTTTGCATGCGGCTGCTGTGTCCAGGAAGACATGGAAGCTTTGCCAAAGGTGCCAATTAGCAAATTACGTGGGAAGGCAGAACCTGAGGAGACACAATACTGGGCAGCTGCTGCTCTGCTGGGAAAGCAAAAGCATCAGAGGTGCAAAGCTGTCTTGAGAAATTCCACCTGGTTTTATGCACTTAAGCAATCAGCAGCAGCACAAGGAATGCTGCTGTTTAGGGAACATGTGGTTCTCAGCACGCAGGTTGCTGAGGACAGGTGGAACAACATGCACAGAAGAAAATTCTTATGTTCTCAAGAACTATAAATGCACTCCCAGCAGCTGCAGGATTCACGTTTATTTTCATACCTGCAAAATGACAGAACATCAGTCAAAAGAAACTATAAAGATAATTAACAAAAAAATCACTTGGAACCAAAACTGCTCAATATTACGAATATTACCTATCAACATAAACTTGTTTTTTTTAGAAACGGCTGATTCAGGCCAGCAAGGCAGTGTTGATTCACAATGGAAAGGCACAACCGGTGTTTAAAGAATTAATTTCACTCCTTGGACACCTTTCCACACCTGAATTACAGTAGATATAAATATTGCAGCCTGATGTCTTAATTGATTAAAAAGTAAATGTTATTCTGCCTGTGGATTTCTAACATAAGGATAAAAATCAGAGAGACATCAAGCAACACCAGGTTATTTGGGCACTCCCTCAAAAACATTGTCAGTTTCATCCACTCATCTTGCAGAGAGAAGTACAGCGGAAAAACGTGTTCCACAAGACACTGTCCTCACCTCAGCTTTAATTTGTTATGAGGATGACATGTTCCTGAGCTCTTTCCTCTGTGGCACTAAGGAATATCAGTCTTACCAGTGTAAGATGCTGGGAATTTGAGTGATGAACAGAGTGAGGCTAAGAAAACCCAGTCAGGGCTACAGAAAGCCATATTCCAAAATTTGATCATTTCCACTCTCTAGAGTGATCCTATAGCCTATAGCTATATAGCCTATTTATGTATAAACGATTTTGAACAACAACATGAGCACAAATAAAAATTCTATCTTGGAGCAAAATTTCTTAATAGCACAAAGCCAGAGGTTTTCAGGATAAATCAAGACAGTTTCTGCAGGAACAAAAGTTCTAATCCTTGTACCCAACTGCCACAGCCTCTTCTACAAAGAGATAACTGTGGCTTAGTTCCAAAAAGATGCTTCATTAACAAGCTTGTGGTATCAAACTCTTTGGTGTCCAAACATTAATTAATCATAACAAAAATTTAGCTTTGAGCATTCAATTACAACACTTAAGACCTATCCAAGGGTCACTGTGAAGGAACAGGTGTTTTTATTCAGGGTCTTACAACAAGGTTGGTGGCTTTTAATCAATGTGAAACTTCCCCAGTTTATTCCCAAGATTAAAAAAAAAAAAAAAAAAAAAGGTGGGCAGAACAGCAGGGGATGTGGTGGATGTAGACAGTGTGGAGGAAGCATCAGTACCTTTTAATATCCCACAAGGAGAGCTGTGCTTGGCACCAGCTCATACTTAGGGCATGGGTGGAAAATTTGCATTGGTTAGAGTAGGAGGAATAATTAACAAGAATAAAAGATAACTAAATTTCCCATATGTTTTAATCATTTCCTACCAACTCTCTCACACCAACCTCTAATCCTAGATGTGGTTATTTATTAAGTTTATTAATTTATTTCCTCTTTTCTTTACACCATAATCAGTCCTCTTCCAGACTTTGCCAAATCCACTGATGAAATTAAGATTTCGTGCATTATGAAATGGATGTGTATCATGTTGGCTTGTGACAGGCTTGCACTGGTTTGAGCCCGTTGTCTTGGGGACATTTCTGAGTATATGAGTGTAATCAGACAGCATGCTATCCTTGCACCAGCCGCATCTTCTGCTCTAGAGCACGGACTGCCTGATGTTCCTCAGCCTCTCAATGCAAAACAGGACAGGAGAGCAAGACTTATGACTTTGCTCTCCTAAATACCACTGAAATTTGCCCAAACCCAAGACCTTGACCCAAACAAGATCAGCTGTCTATCTTCTGAGGGCAAAAGGATTATGTAAGTACATTTTATATGTGGCTCCATTTGCCTCACAACTTCTGATATGATATGATTCAGTGAGAATACGCAATTCTGGCCTTTCCTAAATTCAGAGATTGTGCAAACGTACTGATCTCTTGAGAAGGTAACCAGACCCTACATTGAATCTTGAATATTGCAACTATTCATGTCAACAGATTTCTCTTCTATTACTCACAGAAATATTCTTGGCTTAGAACAGCATCAGCCCAGTGGTTACTGCATAATGTAAACTAGTTATTACCCAATTTTCTGTAACTTTTGTATTATGGCATGTATTTATTTCCATTTATCTTTGGTAGACCACAATCTTTTCATCGGCACTGTTGGCTCTCTTTTTAAGGTCATCTGTCACTCCAAGTTGGGAGGAGGAGTTGAGGTTTTTTATTTGTTTGTTTAGCACCACAGCAAGACAAATAACAGTGATTCTTACGAAGCTGCCCTAGGGAACCAGTTTTCCAGAAATATTCCTTTATAATGCTTGCAGTGCAAATAATGTACAACTGTGCTAGTGGGGGGAAATCATAAATGGGAAGTAGAGCAGAAAGACTCTAGCAGGATATTGCTTCTTAATTTCAAGAAGGGAAGGTGGAGGAGTAAGACATTCTTGTTTGCTTTATCATTTTCCAGTATAAGACAGGTGAGGAAAAAAAAAAGACAAAATACAAGGTGATAACTGAGGCATATTTTCCCCCACTTTTTTAAGCTTGGGCACGCCATGTGATTTCATAAACAAACTTGCTTTATTCTCTTTATTCAGAATATCTTGCCTATCTTATGAAATGTATCACCCACTTCAGAGGGAACGTTGGACACATCCACAAGTGTGCACTAATCTGATCATAGAGGATGCTACAGCTCTAACCTGTGGTTTCTTAAAACAAGATGGTAAGGACAGAGATTGCTTAATTCCTTATTTAATTAAGTGCTATCCTACTAATCTGGAAAAAAAAAAAAGAAGTTTTTCTCACGACTACACCTAAGTGAATTACAGCTTTGACTAAAACACTACACAAATAAGCTTAATAGTTTAACGAAAGGATTGTGTGAGGAAATCCAATTTTATTAGTAGTATGAAGAACCAAAATTGCAGCACTGGCTCGTAACAACTCACTGCCCCACAGTCTGCCTGAAATGAGGCAAGAAGCGCATCACGAGTTGAGTTCAGAAGTGACACGCTCCTCCAGCAACAGGCTGATCTTTGTCCATGTTTCCAGTTATTGCTGCTTACAACAACAGGGGCATTTTCCAATTGCAAAGACTCCCTGAAGTAGCAAGATAAGGAGTTTCACATTCAGATGGTAATGATTTTGCATGGTCCTCTAATTTTGCTACTCTGTCAAAGCAAAACAATGGCAAAAAAAGATCCTTTGTCAAGTCTGCAAATTCCTAATTTGCTTTTCAGGTCTTCCCAGAGCTGTACATTAAATCACTGCCTACAAGGACAGGGCTGTGACAGCACCAAGTTCACAAATTTTCAGCCAAGACAGAAATCCAGACCAGTTCACAACTGCTCTTTGCAGTTACTTACCAAATGCAAACAAGCACCATCCAAATCCCTCACCTCTTTTAGAAGAAATCTGAACTGTATTTCTCTCCCAAGCTGCCTGCTTTCTTTTCAACACCATTATTAAAAGCAAGTTTAATTATACAGACGCACATTAATTACCTCTTGTTTAATAGATATCAAGTTCAATAGTTTGCAAGCCATTCCTTCTGTTGATTGTCCTGTAATATATATATATATATATATTTTTCCAGGAAAGTTTCTGTCACTTCAGCATAAGGCCATCAAGACCATCCACTCAGGAAGCAACTTCAGATACGACTTCTCACTTCAAGTCCGCTACTCATCTCCTTTCAATGTAGAGTGGCACTACTGACTTTCAAAAGAAGTTCGCATACCAGGATTTCACACTCATATTGATTTTCAAGTATAGAAGAAATGTCTTACACCCTGATGCTTAAGTTTATTAGTATTTTTATATTAATATAAGGAAGATCCACTGTCAGCAACCGGCCAGGAATTCATAACAGCTTCTCATTTTGAGATGCTTTTTAAGGTGTATCAGCCACCCTTGTGCCTTCAACATAGTCTTCTTTATGGGTTGCTCATGTAGCAGCTGAGCTACTCATGCATCATGGATGCATGAGGAGCAAGCAAAAGGAGAAAAATGTATTAATTTGCAATTCCCAGAACAGGCACCACCAGCTAAAGCTTTTCAGGTTGGGAATATCCATTTCTCCTCAACGTGGATATGTGGTGGTTAGGCATTGAAGCAAGAGGTGCTCCTGTCCTTCCTGCAGCACGGTGCTTGTGCTGAATACTGCAAATTGCCCTTCCTGCAATGTTAGCAATTAAAACAAGCTTCCCATATAACTATCCACACTGCCATCTAGTGCAAAATATTTTTTTCCCCAGCACTCAGCTATCAGTATGAGCTCAGACAGCAAGGAAAAAATCTGTGTATTTCAAGTCTCTTTTGGGTAAGCCAGTGGGAATAAAAACAAAAGGAAACAAAGCACCAGGTATTTCAGAAGTCTGCATTTGTACTGAGGATGCCATGAACAAAAAGTGGTATTAAACACATGGCTTTAAAGGGGTTAACAGGAACAAAAACTATGAGATAACAGACAGGGTAGAAAGAACATGAAGACAAAGAATATTCACCCAACCTATAGGCAACCAGTGAAACTCCTTGCCACAGGAAGCTGAAGTTGCTAACAGCCTACATATACTTAAAACAAAAACAAACACCAGTGATGGTCAAAAAAAATATACAATAAATTTGTCCACCAACAGCTATTAAGAAGCCAAAGAAATCACCTCTGGCTTGGGAAAGCTGTGAACCACATACTGCTGGAGGCCAAGTATATTCTGAGAATATATTAATATGTGCTTGACTTTCATATATTCTTCCCAAGGTATTTTTTGCTGGCCACTGTCAGAGCATACAGAACTCTGTGGACCTGATCTGATACCATACAGACACATCTACATAAATAAAAAATTATATTGAGGGGACGCACGACTGAGGTCCAAGCTTCTCCTACTTGTAGTGTTAGTGGTTTAAAATGACTATTCTTTAAGTATTTTAATATAATCTTTTTAGGGGCAAATGCATGCTAAATTCAGGAACTCTGGAAAGAGCCTAAGCAGAAAGAATTTGCATTTCTCCTAAAGCTTTCCAGACAGCTGGTTCTTCAGCTCTGTTTTTTGGGTGTTTCTTTCTTTTTTTTTTTTAATTCCGCAATCAACACTTGGCATTTCCAAGTAATTTGGAACTACATTTCAAAAGAGGTGCATGTTCCGCATCCCGTCTCCACAGACACATGCCAAAACTTATCCAGAATTGCTAACTCCATTTCAAAGGCATGGAAATATTCAGGTAGCTCTCCATCAGGTTATGCAAGAGTGTCCACAGACAGAACTTGCTGCGGGGGAAAGAGCCTAGTTATTCTGCAAGTGGTGCATTTTATTAAGATATATATATATATATGTATGTGTATATATATATATATATTTACATGCCTGATATACAGTGCACAGTCCTTAGGAGAAGCCTAACAAATCCAGGCATTATAAGTCGAGTAGGAGATAAAGGTTCTTTTCACACCCACGGCAGGTTGTATGGAATATACGTTCTTCTCAGGTGGATGAGAGGAAAATCTGCTCACCTTTCTAATTAGCACCGTCTATTTCTACGCGCACAGGGCATGTTATGAAAAGCAGCATTTGCAAAGGAGGCCTTCCTGCTGAGCAGAGGAAAGAGGGAACTCCCTTCGGGGCACGCTCACGCAGATGCAGAGATAGGGCCAGCGCCGTCCTCCGGAACGACGGTTCTTGAGAAGAAACACAAGGAACTGGCTGCCAGGCGCTCCGTCTTGGCGGCTCCAGGAGGCCTTGGGAGATGAATGGGGTTTCTCCTCGCTCTCCTTGCTCACTTGGAGCCGTGCATCTTGGCTGGGATCGTGTCCGGCGGCACTCTTCCTCTTGAGCAACTCTACTGCATGCAGAGCCCTAGAGGAGACTTGGGGCTTTCTGCCCCAAGTATTCCGAAATCCAAAGAGCAGAGTCTTCAACACGTGTAGCACTGTTTATGCACATCACAGCGAGCAAAGCAGGAGGAGGTGTGCGGGGTGGGATGCTCGTGCCCAAGCACAGGATGATGCTCACACCTTGGAGCAGGATGCTCCTTCCCAAGGGTCGTTGCATCCTCCTCTCTAATACCAGAGCAGGGGGAGCAGCTGGATTGAGCAGCCAGGGCCAACAAGCTCATGCAAACCAGCCACACTTGCCTGCTGCTTAGCCTGGCCCCTACGGTTTCTGTCCTAGGAGATGGGGAGGCTAGCAGGAGGCTGGTATTACTGAGTCATTCCTTCAAATCCTTCACACTTATTCACTTGCATATGATACCAAAGCTTAAGCAGGATGATTTGCACAATATTAGCACTGTACCATAACAGCAGTGCAGTTTTTTTACAGCACAGTTCAGAACAGAACAAGAACAACGCTATTTTCATGTGAGCCAAAAACCTCGGTACGGACCTCATGTTGAATGATCAGTTCCCATGGGATATCTTTCTTGGGGCTGTAATTCCAACCTGTATAATAGACACTCTGTGAAGCTTCCCACCATTTCCCTGCTTCAAAACCTTTGGTGTGAAGCAAATGGTTCTTCTGAACCCCTATGGCCAAGTTTCTGAACTCGTTTCCATTCTAAAAACACAGGTTGTGTTTGTACACATCAATGCCAGGATGCAATAAAAAGACTGATAGAAAACCAATAAACAGATTTACAGACACTGTTAGGATACAACATTTAACCTTCTCAAAATCTTTACTCAAAATTTGGACATAAACATATGTAGAGTTTAATAAGAAACCAACAGACAAGGAGATTTATCTGGGATCAGTCATTGCTGTTGTTCAAATATTGCCAGAGATAACTCTCTTTATTAAGGATAGGGTGTGCTGTAAACACAACATTAACAGAAGAAACCACGAGTTTCACCCCACCCAAGCACAATTAAGCAGCTGAAGTATCTTTCCCGTGCAGACAATCACAATTAAGTCTTGTTTTCCCATGATGACTGCATGCATAAAGCTTCTTTCTGTTTCTTTCATACACTATATACACCTGGGGACAGCCTTACAAAAATTTATGAAAATGGTCTCTAGCATAAAGAAGAACACTGAGGGAAAACCACTAAACTTGAGGGGAAGAAAAAAAACCTTACCTAACGATTTCCCCAAATTTCTGGGATATTCTGCTTCAGCAGCACTTGCCTTGCAGCACCCAAAAAGTTAATAGCCTTTTAAAATTAGTTATGCACTAGGTACCAAAATAGAGAGCCACTTACTGGACACTACAGGTTGCATCTGCACTAAGCAGAAGTTCCCTCCTTAGAAACAAGCTTCTCCATACGGGCAGACATAAACAATCGTGCTATGGAGCTATTATGGGGCTCATTGCAACCCCAAAACCTCCAGAGGTTAGAGGAGAATAGACTATAGCATTCCAGAGAATAGACTATAAACAGTTCAAGCAGCAAAGGCATACCAACAGTCTCTCACAAAAAAAAAAAAAAAAAAAAAAAAAAAAAAAAAAAAATTCAAATGAAACTGCACAGTTTCGCATATGTAAGAATATTGGAGTCCAGAGCAAAAGACCCCCTTCTCCCCAGAAGAGGGCAGAAAGGGCTTAGATTTAAGGTGCATTACTAGTTAGTTAGTACCTCTAACAGAAATATTACAAAAATCTCTGCAGGAATTCTTACTTTATTCCTTAAAAACACAGAGAAACAAAAGAGGTTAGAGACGTCTGAGACAAACTGTAGTCCAAAAAGACAACTTGTACCAGTTGTTTCAGCTAAACAAAACAATGAACCCATGATCTTGGGCATGTTTTACGTCTTCTTGTGTTTATGGATGAAAACATGAACTACTACTGTGTCTTAAAATTAAGCTGAATAATTTTACTTCCTTGTCCATTGCATAAACTAAATTTAACTTAAGAAGGAAAAAAGAAAAAAGGAAAAAGAAAAAAAACCAGCATGCAACACTTGTGGATTGGTCTTTCTGAAACGCTGAAACACAAGGCAGCAAGTGTTGAAAGAGAAAGTAATTAAAATAAATGACTGTTACCTTGCACTTCTGTTCCTTTCCTTATGCAGGTTCTGACTCTTGAGAGACTTAACTCAATGGGTTCATTTCATTAACACAGCAGCAGTTTTTCTTTTGTCAGGTTAGTCTGTTGTTAAGTCGCCAGCCACATTTAGCATGGCTCGCTGTGCTGCCCTCCTCCCTTCCCTGTCCATGGCACAACTCCACAGCTTTGATCTGGACTGGGAAACTTCTCTGGCCAAGAGTCAATGCCTCTCTCCTTTTCTTTTTTTTTTTTCTCTCTCCTATTTTTTCTTCTATTTTTTTCTATTTTTTTTTTCCAGATAGACCAGCGCCTCTTTTAGTTTGCTGCACAGACACGCGGGGACTCATGCTAAGGTTGGAGAGAGGGTGTCGCAAATGTCAAGAAAAAGCAGCTGTGGGAGAGGAAAGAAAAGAAGCAATTTGCTTGGTACCATCTGGTCAAACTTTGGCTTTTGCTAATATTCCCACTGCTCTTCACAGAGGTTGGTTGTTTGTGCTTTAAACGACAGTTAACCTACTTATTTCTACTTGTCACTCCCAGAACAAATGGCTTAATTTATTGTATTTATAAACATCCCATTACAGAAGAAGTGATAAACTCAAAAATTTATCCTTGATTCTTTTTGATCAAAAAAAGGAGAGTTAATGGGGATGCATGTGAAAGTGTACCAGAGATCTGCAACATCTGTGCATCCTTGATACGACTTGCTAAATTTTATAATCCCTTCCCTTATTTTCCGCAAATGTTTTAGATCTGAGACTTAAATTTCACATTCAGGAGCAGATCAGAGCATGGGCAGACATGGCTGTTCCTGGGTGTGTAGAGCACGGAGCAATGCACGAGTGGTCCATGTGCTGATATCCTGCTCTCTGTAACAGTAATTCCTACTCTATACAGAAAAAAAAAAAAAGTTTAAAGCGTTTAGAAGTGCTATAAAACATTTACAGGAAGACAAGGATATTTTAGTTTTTAATTCTGTATCCCAGTTCTAAAGAAAAGTAAGTACTATGTAAAAAAACTTATGTCACTCATTAACTGAAGTATTGTCAGTTAAATGGTATATCCTCATTAGCAAGTTCGAGAACATGAAAGTCACAAAAAAAATCATAAATAACCTGCTAAGATACAGTCACTGGAAGTCACTTACCTCAGTATCCACTGGAAAACGCAAGATCAGGACTGATCTGCGAGATCAGTGCTTTTCTTTTTCAAGCATAAATGACTAAAGATGTTTAATAATCACTTGGCAAACAGGTGAGAGGGGAGAACTCCTCACTAGGCACCAGCATTCAGATAAAGTCAAGTGATTGCTTAAAATCCTTTTCTACAACCACCTCATCATATGGTGTGTTAATAGTGAATATGGCATCAATACTGTTTTGAGAAGGACAGCACCTTCAGCTTACTTGTTTGTCTGCATCAGGACCATCAGTTCTTATACAGGGCAAAATATAAGGCATCTGTGTGATACTTACAGATAAAACACAGTTTTGAATCAAGAGGGCCTTTCCTAAGCACTCAGTAGAGAAAAAGCAAAGAAAGAAAGAGAAAACATAGACCAAAATAAAATAGAAGAAAAAAATATGTCTTTTCCATTTTTTTTAAAAAAACCCTAAGCTCTCTACCACGGAGGCAGGTGTTATCTGCTGCAAAACAACACAAAATCCAAGGCAAAGTTCAGAAGTTCTCAATGCAACTCTGTTTTTGTCGATTTATCTCTGTAACTGGAATCGAATCTTTGTGTTTACTCAGGTCTACACAGACAAAAACAGCTGTAGGCTGTACAGATTAACTATATAGAAACACATTTACCCCCACTATAAACTTACATTTAACCGCATCATTATTACGAAGACACTCCCAGAACTTAATGCTTGGGATTTAAAAACTAGCGATGAATCAACCTATCTCCTCAGTAACAACTCGCTTTGTTTCTCCCATTTGTCCCAAAAGTACTACACTGGCCAAAAGTCTGCAAAAACCCTTTTCCATGAACCTTTATCATGAATATCAGGGGAAGAGGGCAAGTTACGTGCCAGGCATAGAGCATTCCTGACGGATTGGGAACTACTCCTGCCCCTTCCCACCACCATACACACAGGTATCAAAATGGGTAGGGAAAAATAAATAAATAAAAATAGCATTCTTGTCATGCTTGTTTTTTTTTTTTTTTGACTTTGCTTTGAGACACTTAATCAGCACTTACATCCGTCTTCTCTTTGCCTGCTTTTTTGTTGTTTTTTTTGTATGTGCTCCTGCCTATATATTCATTAATTGCATAAGAAAAGCATGTGCATCAGGAGATTTCTGAATAACGACTGCTGTAGTCAGCTTGCATCTGTCTTAAGTGAAGGATCCTCACCATTATCTCTGGAGAGCCTTTTCAGAAGTGCCTGGCCCAAGAATCAGAAATTCTGCAGTTAAGACATTTAAACAACCCTTGATTATCTGCACAAAAGCGAAGAGGAAACTCAACTTATGAAGCTCTTTACAGACCGAATAAAGCTCACAGTATTCCTCTGTAAGTATGGGATTTGGAGCATCTGTTGTGTGATATACTCGGAATTTTGAAACAAACAAACAAAAAAAAACAAAACAAAACAAACACTACCGATCTGAAAAGTCCTTTTACAAGTCTTTGCATACTTAACACTTAAATCCTTTCGCATGTTCAAAAACCAATTCCATGCAGACAGGTCAGCAATTCAGCTAATGCTGGACTAGTATTAGGCAGGCAGAAACTCCTCTTCTAAGGGACAGGCCTCATTATGAAGGATTGAGGGGACTTCCTCAAGGCAGCAGAAGAAACAGCTTGCTGTAAGTTCACCTTTTTTTGGACCACAAATACCCACGCATATCCTCAAGTTCTCTGGCCAGCTCTCTGGACAATTGCCCACAAAAATCTTAGAACTTCTGGGCACTTTTCTTCTAGGTCCCTACATAAAAAAGCTTATTTCCAATACACTTCAAGCATTACCAGTACTGTGAGCTAATTTAGACACCTAGCATGGGACAGAACATCTCAATAACTCCCCCTTATCTATAAAAGAAAACCTGCTTGCATTGTCCAAAAGTAGGTTGATCTTTTAGCCCACCCCACCACAAAAAAAAGGAAAATCACTGATCTTTTATTCCTATGCATTTTCAATTAAAAGCCATCTCTAGTTAACCAACCTTAACAAGCAACATTATTATGCATTTAAATATATGCTTACCTGCTTTATCTGATCTCAGCCACGTCTAAAAGCAACTTTAAAAGCACCTTTCAGCACACAGACAAAAGTTTATACACACAGACAAAATGAGATGCATACTTCTCCTGCCAAACTTGCACTAAACAAGCCAAACTCCTCCCTGAGTAGAAATTCCATCAATTACAACAACTCTGAAAGACATGACTCCCAGCTCCTCCATTTCGTTTTAAAATGTCAAGAATCCTGCTGTAATAATATTTTTTTTTCTTTCAAGACAGATGAAGGTCACTACTTAGTGTTTTCATTGCAAAAAAAATGGAGCAAAATGAAAGGAAGCAGTCAACCTGAAGTGATACAGCAGAGAAACAAGTCTGGGATAGCAGTGGAGTTTTTTTGTCAGTAAATGTGGAGTTTTTTGTCAGAAAGCAGTTTCCCTCTGTGCCTACATTTTCATTTTTTAATTCAGCCACAACAAGCATAATACCTCCTTTCTTGAGGGCAGATTTAAGAGGAGATTTCTTACAACCTTTTCGAATTTGGCATATTTACCATTTGGATCACACACACTTTACAGCTTCAGAAACGTACTACCACAAATACAATCAAAATGTACTTTCTACCTACTATACCTTTTTTCTTTTTATTTATTTATTTATTTATTTGCTTCCCTTGTCCTGGCTCTAGCTGACGCTAATAAGAGACACCATAGCAGAAAAAGCTACTACGGAGCAGAGCCTCAGAGCCAAGCTCCTCATCACTTGCAGAAAGTCAGTTTTAAGGATTGCACTTGAGGGCGCTCCCACAAGTAACACTGCAAAGGTCTAGCTGCAACATCTAGCTAGAAAGCTCTTAAGCACCATGCCTAGTTCTGACTACCATGCTCAGCACCTTGCTCGTGTCTAGATCTTGGAGACCACCTGTGGGAAGCAATACCATGCATCTACTCCCTCACATCCTTCTTTATGAGGGAAGATACTTTTATTCCCTTTGTGGAGGCATCACTGCTGTAAGCAGCTGAGGATTTTCATCCGCTACCACTCAAACAAGCACAGCACCAAGTGATGTCAGAACACCTGAGGGCCATGGCAAAGCAGGCGGAGAAAGTGGGAATGAGCAAACCCACTAAGGTGGCTTGTGATTGCATCCCCAAAAAACCCTGCAAGCTCCATCCAAGGGGGTGACTCCTGAGAAGAGGTACTTATCACAAAACCATTGAAAAATCCTCAGATGCATTATATATTTTACCCGAGTTCTGTGCCATTCATGATGTCCCATTAAAATGGAGTTCTCCAGACACCTCACCTTCCCACATTACTTTTCCTATAGGTGTATTTTCAAGAGTATAGTCTATATGTCTAGAGTAATATAAACAAACTAATATAAACAAAAATCTGTGTTTTCTAACTTGGTATTCCAGGTGCACAAGAAATTCTGGACTAAAAGGTGGAAAGATGGAGAACCTTCAAAAACATCTTACGAAATACAAGATCAAGTACTATTCATTTTCCATTTCAAAGCAAAGCTCAGTACTGAAAACAGATCGTGTTTCAAATCCTTGAAGTGTGCAGGAAGACAACACATAGTTAACTGCTTATTCAATTATTTTGTAATTAGCAGGAGGCACCACCATTCTGCCCAAGGAACACGGATCACCCAGCAGCTTTTCTGCCATTTGCAACCACACGTGTTTATCTCCCATACAACTTATCCCTGTCTGCATTGATGCAGCCACCCCAGTACATTCAATGTTGAAGGAAGGAGAAAATGGGGAGGATAGCCCAGGAAAACCCCCAGGGTTAAATATATGTATATATGACAGATGGGCAACATGCCTTGGTACACCACATTGCATAGAAACTGTGGAAGAGCAGCCAATAAAACCGGCTGTTTGGAGAAGAGAGCTATAAACTGGTCTGTCAACTGCATCCTTCATGAGGACAAAACTCCATAAGTTATCGTAGCTACTCATATCAGCCCTACTTGAAGCAAGATTTGCAAAAAAATATATACCATTACTCTTCCAGCTGACAAATAGGGAAGGGCTTGGTATCCTGTTAATCTGTTAAATGATCTCATCAATTTCTCTCACCAAGGAGCCCTCTGAGCGAGTAACAGGACTATCATCGTGGTAATTCACTGAAATTAGCATGCAATTAATTATCACTCAAATCTCTTTTAAATTAGGGAATTGAAACAAGGTGTAAAGGAAAAGAAAAAAAGAAAAAGAACAAAGAGAGAGTGAGGAAATAATTCAAGTTTGTCCTTTATGATGCACTTATGTCTTGCTAACAAAATACACATCCTGCAGCTGAGTAGGTGGGACAGACATTTGTACTGTAGATGGGAGCAGAAGTAGGTTTTGTAATCAGCATTAATCCCACCCAAAGCTTCAGCTGGAGGTGGCAACGGGCTACTGATTTCAACAGGGCAGCAACTCGTGGATTTTGCAACTGATCAAACCTGAAAGATGCTGCTGAAATTTGTTCCACCCAAACAAGTTTTTTTTATGTCTTTTCATACTCGGAGCAGAGAGAATGGCAAGAACAGGAGCTTTTTTCCCCTTACGAGATCGCAGGTTGGGACTTGTCACTGTCAAGGCACTTGGTGTTGCACCTGGGTAGGGATGGGAGCGACCACACACGCTTCTTCTATTTTGTGGTGTTTCCTTCTCTTATAATCTCATTACAATCATGCCTAGAAACACCACAGAAAGGAGCTCTCTTAAACACCAGGAACTTTCAAATTATGCTCCCCTGCCAAAATATTTATGTTTCAGAGAAAAAAAAATACACCACCAGAACCATTTTCAACTCTCTAGAAATTTCTGTATGGAAAAAAAAATTAAAGGCAGAATGGCTGAAGCCTGTTCTGCCACACGAGACACACCACAGCTCCATATTGGGAAAAAAAAATCAGAAGTGTTTTGCAGTGATGTTAAATACCCAGTTGTTTATAGGTATTAACAGAATCACCAAAAGAATTAAACAGAATCAAAGGTGTCATCCTCTATCATTACAGAATTTTTAGATTCCAGTATTATGATGTCTGAATACATTGAGACATCTAAACTACAGGAAAATACTCCTTTTCAAGCAATCTCAGTGAATTAACAGAGACCAATCTGATGACCTGTGGAAAGCTTCCTGCTCCTTTCCAAGCAGCTTTCAATGTATTGAGCAAAATTCATGATTTTATGTATCAAAATAGGCTACTTCAAGAAGCTGATGCTTTCCTTTAAATCCCAAACCCTAATACTCCTTTAAGAGAAATTGTTTAATATTAGCACTGAAGGAGTCAGAGAATTACAAAATCAGTAAGAATTCATAACTTCAGCATTTTAATCATTAAGAGCCACTGTATTTGATTTACCCCACAATTTTCATCAGTTTTGAACAAGTTATTCTCAAATGTAAGTCTCCAGCAATCCTCTGTCAAACATGTTAGTCCTCTCCCCCATAACTTTTACTGCCTCTAGATCGGAAACCATACAAGCAATTTAATTACTTCATTAGTTAATTCTTTAATTCTTTACCCTAAAAGCCAATAGAACTAAGTTAATACACAGCAATTCTCCACAGAAAAGGAAAACATTACAAACATCTGTAGAGCTCATGAAAATAAAGCACATGCATACTTTTTACTATCCTTAACACCTACACCAAAAAAAAAAAAAAAGCTAGGGAGGTTTGTGGTTTGTAACACTTCTAATGAAGGATATTTATGCATACAGAAAAAGGGCATTAAATTATTCCATACTCAATACATTATTTGTATATCTCAAATAGTACATTCATCTTAGCATATTAGAATAATAATCTGGGAGAAGATCCCATTCCAGGAATTATAGCACACAAAGAATCTTCCAGGTTGCACATTTGTTGGGAAAACCAAGTATTTTGATAGTTTTCCTGGCTTTTTATTTATTTGTTTTAATTTCCAGTGTGTCGAGCAGCTTATTGTACCTTTGTTCAGCTACAGGGAAAGGACTGTTTAGTTTACAGCACAGTTTTATATGCAAATTATGTTCTCTAGACTCTACTCATCATAAATGTCAGGAGAAAAAAAAACTTGACAAATTTAAGGCTGTGAAGATTTTTAAAGCTTTGAAGAAGTGCTGAAATGAAAGCACTCACTGTAAAGTATTTTCTTTAAAAGTGTGCCAAATCATGTATATATATACATTTTAATCTAACACTTTACATTCCATTTTCCATTTCTGAATACTTATGAAAATTAAAAGAGCCTTGCCTTCTGCATCCAGATTTTATGTTTGCTTATCTCTCCCCAAAATAAAACTTGTTTCTAGTCTGTGGAAACATTTCAGTCGGAATTAGTTGTGTCAGAAAAGCTTTCACACTCACACAAATCAAAATTCAGGACCAAATTCAGAACTGAAAATGAGGAGACATTTCATTGCCAACTTGAGGTGGGGGGGAAGAAGAAGAAAAAAAAACACTTAAATCATCCAGCTGTTGCACTAACAACTTCAAATAAAGAAATTGTGGAGCTTATTCTACCCTTTATCAATAATGCATGGCTGCGCACAGACAATTTATAGCTGTTTTCCATCACTAGGTACTGTGTACTACTAAATTAAGTCTACAAAATTCAAGGACAGTCCACCCACACAGCTACTGTAAGCTAGCCAGGCCACTTTGAATAAAGATTTTAAAGGCATAAAGTGAGTTTTATTAGCATGCTAAGCCACACTTCTTGGTGGACCAAGCACCTTCTTTAAAAAAGTAGAACATTTAACGGAAAAGATGAGTTGCTCTTGTACCTTATATGTAGAGAAATAAAACATATATATGCAATATCTAGAAATTCGGAATTTATTAAAAATAAAAACCTGAGGCAAGAAAATAAATTGTTTTCTATATTAGAAATTGACTGTCTCAGAAAACCCAGAGACGAACTAGTCAAGTTCTAACAACAAAAAAGCCAAGAAAGGTAAAAACATTGTTAAGCATTTTTGTTTACATTAAGGGAGCGCCAGAGATTAATACATGTTTAAAATAAAAATCCTTCTCAAGTGATATAAATCAGAAAAGCAAATACAATGCTTTTATTAACATAGAGACCTTGATATCACACTGAGGTCTCCTTAATAGCACCTACGGCACCAGTAAGAAGTGAGGTCTAACAGCCCTGGTTAAACTTGGGATGGCATGTCACAATTTGGTTGTTTTCAGACAGTCCGCAATATCAGAGCAGCCCCAGCACTTAAGTATATAATCTTAAGCACATCTCAGGTTAGGTGCAATGGGCTGGAACACGGATGGCAGCACCACCAGGAGGTGGCTTGTGGTCATGGTGCAAACTTCTGACCTTCCTTCAGCATTGCCGAGCACTGGAAAATATGAGGTTAGGGATGCTTTCCTCAAAAATGTATCCCCCTTGCAGATGCACAGATACAAGGACCTCATGGACCACTGAAGCCCACTGATTACTCTTGCAGGGTGAGGGGCAGAAATTCTGACTGAACTGGTCTAGCGAGCTCAGGAAATACAGAAAGCGTTGAGCCAGACTTGAACTGTATCTTCTCACTTAAACACTGTGCAGGGGCAACCAACCATCTAGCGTTTGGTGAAGTTGTTTTCATGCTAAACTCTGGCAAACACAGAACCAGCATGTTCTGTCCTACAGGCAGGAGCTGCTGTTCCAGATGGGGCAGCTCATCCTGGAGCCCATCTCTAGGCATGTGAAGGTAAAGAAGGTGATCAAGAGCAGTGAACACGGATTCACCAAGGGGAAGTCATGTTTAACCAACTGGACAGACATCTACAATGGGATGACTGGGTGGCTAGATAAGGATGAGCAGTGGATGCTGTCTACCTGGATGTCAGCAAGGCTTTCGACACTGTCTCCCATAACATCCGCATAGGGAAGCTCAGGAAGTGTGGGTTAGATGACCAGACAGTGGGGTTGATCAAAAACTGGCTGGATGGCAGAGCTTAGAGGGTTGTGCCAAACATCATTTCAAACAACAGCAGTCAAACCTGGCCGAGTCCGAGAATTGATAGCAAAAAAAGATCCTTAAGACAAGCACTAGCTTCCAGAGCTTCCTTTAATCTTCATTTCCCCAACTTTGATCTTGATGAGGCCAGTGATTTCTGCTCTAACTCACAGATATCAGTAGCCAGGTGTAACAAAAGGAGTAGAGTTAGCACAGTTAGCATTCCATAGTATTGTCCCCCTGCGGCAAAAAAAAATCACATCTTACCTTAAAACATCATAACAAACACGTTGGTCTTCTGCTTGCTTTCAGTTCAGCACTTCAGCATTTGACAGCACATTCAGGAACGTCAAAGTCATCCTACACAAAAGAGACGGAAATAAATTACTCATTACATATATTGGGCAATACATTGCACGCTTAAGAACTGCAAATGCCAGGTAAAGCCATGCTGCCAATCAGGAAGTTACCAATAATCACAAATAGGAAAGGCTGAGTAACAATCTTCTGGTCACAGCTTGCAACAGTTATGTCACCCTGCACTTGCTTTCTCAGCTTAGATCCTCTTTGCTCAAACAACAGTCTGTGTGTATGTACAGAAACAGAGTCCTGGGCACGTCAGGACACCCCAGCCATGCCAATTACTGAAATGCAATAGTAAATGTTTAAGGAACTGCAACTTGAGCTACTAACTTTGGCTGGGAAATGCAATAGAAAGCCCCAGGTGAGCAAAGAAATGGTACTATGTAATCCAGCATGTCTACAGACATTAAAGATTTACGTAAGCTTTTCACAGACTGCATAGAGACACCCAGTTTGTCTCATTTCCCTAGAAAAAGGACTTCTAGCTCTGATCTTGCAAGGGCTTGCACATACTCTTACCCTTATTGAAAAAAATTGTAATCCAAATTGCAGTTAAGTTCATACCTGAACAGTATGTAATGTGCAGTATACAAGACAACTCTTTTTGCTTTCTTCTACAAGAAGTTACCTAAGATGCTCCCTCACCAAGGTTTGGACTCTTTCTGTTTCTTCTTTTTCCTCGATTCCAGATAACTTGGAATGTTTAATTTCTCAAATTAATACAGTTCCCCCAAAACACAGGCTCCCGTAGAGACAGATACAGGCAAAGGTGTCCAAGGCCCAGGCTGGTCCTTGCACCTATAAATCCTGCCTCAAAACCACTTTGCAGATACATCCTACAAGCCTAAGGCCATACTAAAGACCCATTGCATGCAGATGCCAATGCAGATGTGTATACAGAGATGTTGTTAGGATACCTGATAGATAACCGGAGGGATTCAAGTTATCTAACATGGCTACTCAGGAGAGTTTTGAAGGGTATTTTCACTTATTTACACCCAGGTTTTAATTACTTACCTAAACCTTTAATATGGGAACACAAGACAATTAATTGGCCCAATCTGTAAATCTACATAGGTGTGTAGATGGAAAACAAAGGAGTCACAAGGAGCAATAATTAAAGGATTATTATAAATTAATATACTGATGCTCAAGCAGTGTTAACAGACCAATGTAACAAACACATGTCTTCCCATCCTACACTGTTTATAAATTTCTAAAACAGTCTAATGGTAACTGAATTCACATGGTTAAATAATCCACATTGGAAGAGAAATAATATGTCTGTTGGAGACAGCAGAAGGAGTTCCCACAAGAAAAGCTAGCCAGGAGATTCTGCACTTTACCAAGATAAACCAAAAACTGCATAATTTATCATAAAAGAAATCTAAAAGCACCAAGTGTCGCCTTGCTGGTAAAGCTCAGTAGCCACACCTGTAGAGATACTGGCCAGAATTAGAATAGTTTCCAGTGCTCTGCAGTGACACATAGCAAGAGGAAGCCCACCACTTCCTGTCCAGCACTTCCCCAGTATGGTTAAAGATATTCAAACGCTTGTGTAAAATATGAATTTTCTCTATACTGCATGTGAGCATCCCCAATATCCAAGACACATCTTCCTTGCAACTCAGTGGGAGTACTTTCCAAGACTCCTTAAAGTATCTCCATTTATGCCATGCATTAGGAGACTGGAGATGATAGAACATAAATCGCATCCTTGGAGCCACATATTCCTTGGTAATGTAAACTCCCACAACTGCTGCATTCTTATGAAAAGTTCAAAAGCAGTTTGCCATAAGAACATTGACCTAACACTTCAAGACCTCATCCTTCATCTTCAAGACATCTGGATAGTAGCCACGCACTGAGGACCATGGTTCAAAGGCGCAAACTCCTACCACCAGATCAAAAGTGCCGTGTCCACATGATACACGTCAAGATTCTTCATGGTTCATTCTGTCCCAAAAGAATCCATCTTTGCCTGTCCTCCCATTGCCAGTACAAACTTTTCATCTGGTAGTCTGGGTAATTCAACTAGAATGATATTTATACCCATGCCTGAGTCAGATCAATCTGCACTACATTGAGTTTGATGGTATCGCAACTGTGCAACACCAAAACCAGGGCTAGAATGCGGCTCAAGAACCAAGCTGAACAAGTAACAACAACCTCCTACAACAGAACTGCTTTCATTGAAAAGGGCTGAACAAAAATGAAAAATCTGGGGGGGAGGCTAGAACATATCACACAAATCACCATCTTAAATAAACAGATGAAAAGAATGCTTCAGTTTTGCTTTTTACCCCAAACAAATCACAACATGCATCATCTCATTCCTACACGTCCAAGCCCAATCAAAACAGAAAAAGTTACACAGCACAGCTATTTTTCAAAACACATAATAGTAGCTGACATTCTGACTGAGATAATTTAAACATGCATATTTATAAATATTTTTATATATGGAAAATATTGCAAATAAAATTTGAACACACATCATTTATATATCTCGTAACAAAAAGTTGCATTTCTTCCTTACTTCTATCTTACAAGTGGCAAACTAAATTCAGTTCCAGACCAAAAAAATAAAAATAAAAGAAAAGCTCAGTGATTAGCACAGTTGGGTGCTAAGTAGCAGCAAAGAAAAGCAGAAAAACAAACACATAGTAAGAGAGTTAAGCAGAGAGGTTACATAGACAAAGGGAAGCAAATTTGCTGATAAATTTGTCATTTCACATGAAGTTTTAACCCTGGTAATATTTTACATTTAAACAAAGACTGATATGTAGCAGGCATTTGTTAAATCTCTGAAGGCATGGCTTTGCTAACTTTTCATTGAAAGTCTACTTCCTTCACCTGAGTATTCATTTGACAAGTTCTCCACAGATCTTTAACAAGACTATTCCATCTTATCCTCTTTCCCATTTTAATATTGTTCAACACCTCCTCCCACACATACCGCCAACACATGCACCTCCCTTTAACAGATAACAGCCAGATTCACTTATCTAAAGAGGAATTTATTATGTTGGTCTGAAAAAACACCAGCCCCCTCAGCTGCAAGGACATGCCTGGATAACATATTGAGATATGTCTCAGATGTTGCATCAAACACTTCAAAGTCAATTAAAGATTAATTGCATAGCACCAGAAAGGTTATTAAACTCTTTTGGGGAAATATATATATATATTTGAAAAGACTATTCCTAGTGGCAAGAACAGTGCTTCTTAATGGATATATGCTCAGTATTTTTAGACAGAGAGCCATTAAGGAGCCAAAACCAGTACTCAATCCTAGTACATTTTACTGGCATCAGGCCTCCTAATTGCTAAAGGAAATTGCTTAGGCTATATCTGCATGGCACAGCACACTTTGCTAATTAACCCTGAAGAGACATCGATTAATCCAGGCAGAGCGCCACTCTAACATGGCTACTGTGCTAGCCTGGGAATCTCCCCATAGCAGTGATCTGTGCCATTAAGTCACTCCTCACGGAATCACAGAGTGGTTGAGGTTGGAAGGAACCTCTAGAGATCATCTAGTCCAACCTCTGCTCCAGCACAGAAGCCACAGTTGAGCTTCTCAGATGGGAAAACTGTGATAATGTCCATAAAGCCTGCTAGCCCTTCAACTGCAGCAATCCAGCCCCAAATTTAATCATTCATCTTGGTCTCAAAGTGGAGTACACAGAGATGCTTGTACGTGCTAGCGTAAATGTTCTCAACCAAGCTCCAAACACAGATAACACAGCCACCAAAGTTGTTAGCACATGGAGAAAAGTTAAATTGGTGCCGAAGTAACTGGGTAACTTTCCTTTTGACAGTCCAGCGATAAACCAAGCCCTGGGCTAACTTCCAGAACCACCTTATCTTCTGTTAACTGATGCCACCTCTTGGTACAGGGACTAGATCTTCACGTACTGCAAGTGGACTTTGAGCTTCTTGTGACTCGACAAAGCACACACCATAAGGAACAGTGTACTCGGCCACAGCTTGAGCCCCCTTCTCCAACGCAGACTGGTGTTTGTGCAGCTAGAGAGCAAGAGGAAATGGGAATGTGGGGATATATATTACAGCCTGCACCAGAACATAGCCCGCCACAAAATGGAAGGACATGAAGGGGTCATTTACTGTCGCCCTGAGCAAGCAAAAGTCAGGGGAAAGTGTTTCTCTGCTAGGCAGGACAGCATCCCCTATGCAGTGCCTATTTCCCCCAGCCCTCTTCCCATTCACATTTAAAAAAATAGTCCATCTCTAAGAAAATCCTATTAGTCTGGGACTTTCGCGATGGCCCCTCTCAAGCAGCAGATCTCCTGAAAAACTCAGCCCCATGAATTAATGCATGAGTTACTTTAGCAACGAGGACTCGTGTTGCTGGCGAATGGGATACGCGAGCTCAGCCATAGCCCGTCTGGCTGCTCGCGTTTCAGCCTGCTCGCGCAGGCACACGTCGCAGGACAAGAAAAGGACGGACTCACCTTGGCCCCGGGTTTGCAGTAGAACATTCACAAACCTTCCCACCCCATGGGGAAGGGAGCTGGTTTCAACAGACACGCAGTTTCCCTTGACAAATTACAGACTCAGCTGCTAGTCTAGCAAAGTGCATTGCGTTGACATTGAGAAACCACCTCTTTTAAGCAACACCAAAGCCCTACTGAGCCCTCCTGGCTTGTATCAGAGCAAACAAGAAATTAGTTGGACTGGTCTGCCAAGTCCAACACACCTCTCAAATCCTACTGGCTTGCACACTGCATACTCATTAAATGACTAGAATTTTAACAGCAAATGTTAAGTAGGTGTTAAGTAGGTGAAACTCCTCTAATGGACGCTTAAAGAATACCCAATGCTTACTTTTATCTGGTTTGCAGGCAAGTCACTCCACATGGATCCCACTGCTCTCCGAAGGACCTCAGGTCTACAGGGTAAGGAAGTCAAGTCATCAGGACACAACCATTTTCTTTTCTCTCCCTTCACCATCCCCCTTTCCGCAGATAGTGATGGACTTTACAAGGCCAATGTACTTGAGATTTTGGTGGTTGGGGACAAAAAAATGGAGGGAGGAGCAGATGTCAAGTGATGCATTAGCATAAAGAATTACCGCTGAGTGGTTCTAGCAGAAAACTAGGAAGACCTTCAGGTCCAGATCACCTTCAACCTTTCTCAGTAGGCCACGTATATGTGGCATTACTTGTTCACATTAACACATCATTGAGCACCTCTGACAAGCAAACAAAACACAGGATGAATAGCACTCGCTTCCTTAAAGAGGGAAAGGATTAGGGAAGAGCAAGGGCCACTCTTTTGTCTTACAGTTAACAGGACTGGGAAGGTGGGGTAATGAAAGTGTGGGAGGGCACAAAAGACTATCTCCTCTGCCCCATTCCTGTTATATGGCCTCTCACTCACCATGGGGACACATGCAATGGCAAACAGGCTCCTGCTCCTTAAGCCACTTGCTTGAAGCCTCTGGTCTCCAGCTACATCTGGGAAATTTGGAGGAGGAAGGGGAAGCAGTCTGACAGCTTATAAAAGGTGAACACTTCATTAAGCTCCTAACCTACAAAATTAAGTTGATGATGTAGAGCTGCTTGCCATTATATTTAGAGACGGCAGTTCAGAAACACTAATAATGTGATGTGCCCTAAAAATAGTTTATGGATTTCAACTGACATGATGAGCCATCATAAAAATCTCTATCCCTCTTCTCTGAGCTGTCTGTCAGGAAAAGAAAGCACCCCCCAGCTGTGAAACATTGCACCCTTCATGGATTAGTGCAGCTCAAGCTGCACAACAGAGGTTGCTTATGCCGTTAGTCTGATTTGGAAATTTGTATCTCAGAGAATCCACATTTCTTCAGAGATAAGACTCCATATCCAAGTCTGGACACTTAAACTCATCCTTTCTTCAGGGCAGGCAACTCCCTACAGCTTCAAGTTGTCAAGGAAAAGGGAATGGATTCGCATCTTCCCTTGGCATAGATTTGCAGGCAAACCTTGGACCACACCATGCAGTCTCTACAGCTTGGGCTTTCTGCAACCACGGTGCGTAGGTTTTTGTTTTATTTTGGGGGGACGTTTTTCAAATGGATTTCATCACCACCTCACTGGCAAGATTCCACTTCACATTTTCCTGTGGGATGGCTTTTCGGAAGGGCTATAGTAGACTGACCTCCATACTGCAGAGCTGCTCAGGAATGCCCCTCACAGCCCACCACAAACACCTCATCGGTCACAGCTGTGAGAAACATCCAATATTGAAACAAGCTGAGCCTCTAGCACACTTCCAGCCTGAAGCTACAAAGGCACAAAGAATTAATGAACTCCAAGCTGCGCTCTGGTATCCTGGTATCGTATGTCATGCTCCTTGCTGCAGCAGTCTAAGATGAGGGGCACCTTCAAAGGTGTGAGCATGGTCAGGTATCACTGATGGCCAGTGCAATGTAAATGCTGTTTCTCTTGCCCACCCGCAAAGGTCAGCTGTCTCATCAGACATTCAGAATCAATGACTTGACCACAAGAAAAGTTAAGAAAATTCAACTAATGTAGATTTTACCTCCTCAGATGCAAACTTATCCAGACTAACCACTGCATCTACCTATACCTTCAAGAGGACCGTGCAGTAGACAAGGAATGTCAGTTCTTTCTAAGGGTGGTAGACAAATAACCAGTGTCTCTAAGGGAAAGGGAGGACTGCAAACACCATGCCTCGAAAAAGAGGAGAGGTTTTTCTCTCCAGACATCTAGCTCTTCTGAAAGCTGCTTATCACAGGTTTCATTTCAAGGCTGCCCATCCTAACTGATATTTTAACCTCCAGTCCTTGCATGAGCCAAAGAGCAAGGGGAATATGAACTGGCCGGCCAACACGTCCTAGTCAGCTGAAAACATTCTCATCACAGCTAGTGTATTTGGCCACAGCTGATGAGGCTTTCCTGGAAGAAAAGGCATGCACAAGCAGCAATGCACCTATCCTTTTCACAAAAAAAAAATATTTTGGGACACAGTCAGTACAACAACAGTCCTATATCCTGCATTTTCAGGCTCCATCACATGAACTTTAAGGCTGCGGTAACCTAACAGTTAACTTCATCTACCAACAAACTAGAATAGGGGAAAATGATGGAAACTGTGTGATCTTCAGCATATATTTCCCCTGAACAGGCAAAGGAATAATACAAAATGGCAAAAATCCTCTCTGCGAGCTCTGTGCTAAAACACAGAGCCGGTCACAGAGCAAGGCAAACCAAAGCAGCCTGAAAAGCGTGAAAACTTGCCGCTTTTCACTTCATTTGTGAGCAGAGGCCGCAGAAGGCGGGGGAGGGAGAGGACGGGGTGGAAAAGCACAGGGAAGGCAGTGCAAAGCTTTGCAACGCTGCTTTACTGTGCTGCTGTGCTGGCGGCTACTCGGGGTCATCACGGAGGGAAAAGAATAAAAATTGAAAAATTGCTGACATTGTCATGCTGCAGCCTCTGACCAAGACTTGGATTTGCACGGGAGTCCCCAGATTGTCATGGCAGTTTGTATGTAATTGCTCCCACAGAAAGAGAGACTTTTGAATAAATTTCACACACACACATGCATTCATACAACGCTTCCAAGGCATTAAATATTGCCATTCAGTAACAAATCACTGCCTCAAGCCACAGGTACTACCCCATTTAGATATACTTTAAAAAGTTTGTTACCTCGTAATACTGGAACCTACTCATCAATACAAAACTGATCAGATGTCACTAGTGCACACACACACACACACACACACAATAAAACAGACTAAACTTACAAGTCTGGGAGCCCACCGTTTCTCTAGCGCTCAGTACATCATTTAACTGCAGTGCCTGAAACAGTAACTTGACCTCTCTGGGAAGGTGGGCGGTATTATACAAGCTGAAACATTAGAAACATGCATAATTACGCTGCGTATTTGCCACACATTCTTTCATCCGTGAACGAGTACGAGTGGAAAAGTCACATTGACACTCCGGGCTTAGATTATGTCCAAACCATCAATTAAGAAGATTTTCCAGAGGCCTCGTGAGAATTAAATTTGGGGGGGCAGGAGAGCTTTTCCTTGTGCGCGTATTAGAAATGCACAAAGGCAGCGCTGCCGGCTCGGAGCCGACGCTGCAGCGGGCTGGACGGGGGATTCCCAGCTTTCTTGTCCACCTGCACCGCCGGGAGGAGGAGCAGGGTGGGCAAAGGAAGAGGAGATGCCGTGGTGGCCCCATCTGCACCAGCAACATGAGCTGTCACAGTGATCACACGGGAAGGAAGCAAACAACAGAAAGTGCCCTCAATGTTTTTTTTTTTTTCACGTGTGCCTCAGATATGAAAATTGGCCAGTGTCAGTTCTTAATAAAACACTTGCAGAATTTGCTGGGAATGTTATTTGTTTCAACCCTGCTTTTGGAAATAGTGGTTTATTCGGAAGTCAAACATGGCACGTGTTTTATAAGTGCTCCTTAAAAACATGGGTCATTTTATTCTGAAAATCCTCACCACGTTACACATAGTCTAAAACCTGCCAAAAAGTGACAGAATAACTCTCCTAGGCCTTACCTAGAGTCTCTCTTTAAAATATCTCTCAGCTGCAAGATCAAAGTGCCTTAAAGTCAAACAAAAGTAGTTTGTGGTTGAAAAAGAAGAAATGAAAGGTAATCTCCAGCACAGAAACAACTACAGAGCAAGGAACTGAATCTATATTAAATTCTGTCTGGGGCCATCTAATTGCCACTACGTGAGGGCAGGCCTCTTTGCAGGGTTTTTGGCATTTTTGTTCTGCAAGTAAATGTCAGAGAAGGGATAAGTCAATACTACAGGATTTAAGATTTTCAAATTGAAATGTGGTTTGATAACAATCTTCCTCCAGTCATTCTGCTCGGAAAGAGCAGACAGAGCCCCAAGAGCCAATTTGGGCTCGTCAATTAAGCTCCTTCCCTGGCTTTGTTCAGAGGGCCTAGAAAAATAACAGCTTATCCAGGGACAGACCTGGGGGCCTTTCACAAATATTTCGTATTCCAGTGCAAGCTTAGGCACATTACATAAACATCTGGAGCACCCACTAAAAATGTGAGCGCCTCCCCCTCAGCCCCGCAGTGTGTTCACGACACTGTTTCATAAACTCCCTGACAGAAAGAAAGCAATACTAGAGAGGGCTTCCATCCAAAAACAACAACAACAACAAAAAAAGTGTTGTAATCTATAGCCTGTTTGCACACCAGAATTGGGGGTGCGGGAGGGAGCATTCAGGTGCATAAACAACTTTTTCCATTCTTTATCAGTGCTTAACTTTTGAGGGGAATAAAGTGCCTTGTATAATTAATAATTAATAATTCCAGATGGGCTGGACACTGGGCTGCTTTGGATGGAGAATCGCTCGATTCATCCGAGCTCTAAGCAAGGCGACCACATCGATCCACCCCGGTGTCCTCTGCCAGCACAGAGAAAAGCACCGAGATTGCAGGAAACGAGCCCAAAACAAGAGCTCGGAGCCGTGAGGAGCCCCCGCTCTGAGAGGCCCTGGAGCCTCCAGCCACGCAGAGCAGCAAGGGATGAGCTGCAATTCACACTTTACTCCAGGGAATAATAATCACTCCGTGTAAGAATCCACACACACGTTTAATAATAATAATAACAATAATAAATACACCACAATGCATATATTAAACATGAAAGAAAGCATCTTCAAGGGCTGAATGCTCCGAGATCACATTTCAAAGCAAGACAATATTGTTCTGATAATCTTCCGGGAACACCAGCAGGGATATTCTGCTGCAGGGCGATTAGCACAGGAATTTGGGTCTCACCACTCTGACCTTCCACAGAAACCTCGAGGGTTTCCAGCCCCCGTGTGCTCTGCTCCTGTGCAAATAGGGCTGCAGCACCAGCGCAGACCCCTGCAAGGGTAGGGACAGCACTGCGGCAGTGGAAGGCCTCATACATTCCCCAAAAATCCTTTACAAAGCTGTGAAGGAGAAGTTGCTCTTCTGAGGGAGGCTACAGGAATTCCACCCTTGCTATGCAGTAGGAAAGATATATAAATATATATATAAATAAATATATATAAATGATATAATGCCACTTCCTATTCCCAAATACCTGCACCCTGTGGAAATGGCAGCGAGGGCTTTCTTGGAACGGTGGGGAATGAAAAGCGTCAAGCCAAAAGGGAGGATATTTCTTGCTCTGACAGAGTGAAGTGCTCTCAGCAGAGAGGGAGTTTATTTATTTGGTTTATTCAGCCTCAGCACAATCCTCAGTGAGGTTGGATGTGCACAAACTAGCTGGGAATCCAGCAGAAGCAACACTAATTCCTGCCATTCCTGCCCAGAATGACGTCTCTCCTGCCCCGTGTCCCTGGGTGAGAGATGAATTTGGGCTACTTTAGGGTAAGAGAAGTGCTCAGCAAGGGAGCACTCCGCAGGTGAAGATGCTGCTGTGACTTCCCTCATCTGCCCAGGCACAGGGATCCAAGAAATGAAATTACACCACGGACCATGTCTGGTGGAAATAGCCTCAGGGTGGCCAACTTCAAACCGTGAAAAAAGATTCCCAGATTTTTTTTTTCTAGTCATTCTTAACCCTCTGCAACTTGAGAAGAGTGAAAGAGGACACCAGCTAGCAAGAACGTTGCTAATTAATGGCCCCAACTTTCCTCCTCACCCCAGCACTGCAGAGTTGCTGGGGTAAGGACACACAAGCTGACAGCATGAGAAAAAAAGGGGCCCGATTCCTTCTGAAAAATGTCAAAGCAGAAAATCATCTCACGAGATCATTTTCCCTTTCAGCAGCAGGAGTAAGGAAAGGAAAGCAGCCCTATTCTCAGCTATGTTTTTTAAGGCTGGTTAGTTTTCTGAGCACCGACTTCTGTCGCACGGCGATTCCGATCGGGTGTCAGCAAGCCGAGGCACACAGGGATCATTTTACACGAGGAAGAGTCCCCATTTCACCTCTTGGATGAAGATCACCTCCTGGGTGAATAAGTTTCCCTGACATAAACCTGAAAATAAAAGCCACTTCCCCCAATCCCTTCCTGATTCACTTTTGTGATGCCACTCATTCTGACCAGAAGAAAGCATGGAGCTGTTTAACTGGACTGGCTTGGGCATTTTTGAGGCATGGCAAGCCATCTCCCTTTTTCAGCTGTGCTTTCTAGCTCAATTTCTCACTCCTGTCCCTGTCCTGAAACTGCTTTTCTTTCCACCTGCCATATTCAGCTTCATTCCCCGTTGCAAAAAAAAAAAAAAAAAAAAACTTTCTGGCATTACTGCAGAACACAAATTTCACTGAAATACGAGAAGCAATAATGTTTCATTCAGTGCGGGTCTGCAGACACCTGCAGCTCAGTCTCAGGTGCACATCTTGGAGCCAGCAGCAAAAAGAATGGGAATGTCACAGAGCAGGCACTTTTTTCCCGCCCCCTTAAACATATCAGGTACTGCTCCAGGCAAACGATGGGAATATTGCCTTTTTAAGCAGAAATCCTCCCCCCGTGAGATACCCTGTGGCAGGTTACGCAGTTCAGATAGGCTGGTCGGCCTCCAGTTTGGGTATATGAGCTGGAAAACGAGGGGCCCCTAAGATGCAGGGAGGCAGGACGAGGAGCCCGAGCGGCCAACGTGGCCAAGCAGGAATTACTGAGCATTTCATGACAACATTATCAGATGTGAGGAACAGGGCAGGGAATGAAGTGTGCATAGGCAAAGTCCCCTCTTCCCTGCTACACCCTGCCCTTCCTTCTCAAAAGCAATAAAGTCATGGGCCTTCTTTAAGTGAGGGCGAATCCTTCCACAGCAAACACCCTTGCACGCTCCTTCCTCCTACATCCCTGTGCACATCGCTCCCTTGGCATCACACCACAGGATGACTCAGTTCGTTACTGATTAACTGGGAGGCTTTTCCATGTGCCTCTGCCCAGGCATCCCCACATCGCTTCTGGTTTCTTCTGACTTTACCCTGGGGAGCACTGACAAAGAACTAACCCCCAAAATCAGGGAGTTTGCCCAATATCAGCAGTTCTATTCCCCCTTTCTTGAGGGCTGCAAGGACGTGGATACCTGCTTGCAAAGGCCTCTTGCAACACAAGCCTTTCACACCTTGCAAAAGGGAAGCCCTTCGCATCCCCTGGGGCTTTTCAAGCAGGGACACAGGATTCCACCCCAGACCTCAGTACACAGTCAGACTCCCTGGGTTTTCAGGGCTGTATGCAAAGATGCTCTAAAAGACACCTTCCTTCCACACCGTATGCGGCTCCTACCTCTCCTAGTCTTACCTCCAAATGCCAATGGTGCATCAAAGCTGCAGCATGAGAACAGCCATGCCAACACCACTACAATTTGAGCAAAAGGCAGGGTGCACGAAGCACTGGCAGTCCTTGTAAATACCAGATAATATTTACATTTGCATCAAACATACAGTTTGGATAATTAAAAAAAGTTAATTCCCCCTATCCATGCTCTGATCCTCTGATAAATCACTTCCTGCTACAAGCTGGGGCGGCACAGAGGACTTTGGACACCTACCAGCTGTCACAGCGTCAGCACCGAGTCCTCCCAGCCACGGAGCGGGGAAGAGCGGATGCAGAAACCAAGGCTGAGCACCAGCTGAGGCACTCGTACACATACATGATTTTTATTATCATTTTCTTTAATAATTCGGCTCTTGGTAGCACGCTGCTTTCAAAATCCTCCCTGAGCTGCTCTCCCAGTATTGACATATTCACGTCTTCCCATGTTTCCACTTGGTAATTCAAAAGAAATGATGCTTGAGGGGAAGTGCATTAGAAGCATAACTTGCTACACAGTTCTGGCATGATTAACTCTTAATTGGAGGAAAAAAAAAAACACATTATTAATTCAAGGTGTTGAGAGAAGCGATCCACACAGATAGTTTCTTCCTCATTCCAACTGATATATTTTGTTACTCAACTTTGAGAAATTTATTCTACGATATTGCTTTTAAATAGAACCAACCATAATACACCAGTGAAAAATAAATGACATGCTGCTCTGAGATCCCTTGATTTTTAGGAAAAAAATTTTGGCCAAACAATCTGCATAAAGCTAAGCTCTGGGAATCTGTACTGGTTACAGACTTGTTACTGTTCATTATTTCTCACTAAAACAGCTCTGGTAGCCAGTTGACTCTCAGATAAGCCACCAGACCTGCCAAACAAAGCCCAACTGGATCAGTGTTGTCAGACTTAGCAGCCAAGAGAATCCACTTGATGAAACTCCCATCTGGAGTTTTGATCTAATTAACACTAGTTCCAGATTAAAGTTATTCCTCTATTGTGATGCAAATAATGTACAACCCGCAGACACAGAGAGGTCATTAAACTAGAATTAGGAGGCATAAGTACAAAAGCAGCTCAGAGAGATGTAGGAGATGACCTCAGCAAACGTAACCTCAGCATCGTGGGTGATGCATAGAAAAAAACAGAGCATGCAGCATGGATGGCTATATATCACATCCTGCAAGCAGCCCTGCAACAACCCCCTCTCAATTAGCAGTTCAGCAATGGAGGGAAACCAGACGAACAGCACAAAAGCCATCTGCAAACCTGGCCAGGACCAGTCCATTCACAGCCAAGAAAATAGAGAAGTCCCTGCAGAAAGCAGGAGTCCCTGCACGGGGAGATTGCAAACAGGGCAAGTTCCCAACCCACACAATGCATCTGCAAACAACTAAGATTGGACTGAGCTGATAAAGGCACCTGTAACTTATCAGAGCTTTGGCACATCGTGATCTCTAGCCACTACATGCTTCTCCTCTGTTCCTAGGAGGACAACAAAACTGCAAGTTTTTAAACACACAGACAAGATAAAACTCAGGCAGTCTCCAGTACATCCTGCCAGGAAAAGTTTCTCCTTTGCAATCTGTCATTAAGCAGTATGTATATATTTTCATATATACACATATGTTTTCCTTCCATCACTGGGGACTGAACTTGGCACAAAGATTGTCCAGGATTTTTTTTTTTTAATATCCAACACAGAACATCTTGATGAATGGCAGCATCCTATAAAGTTGCAGGAGTTCCCCATTGCTGCTGTGTTACAGTAAGAAGCTGCAATGACTTTTTTTTCTTTTAATAAGCTGAATTAGGAAAGAAAGGAACTGCACAGGAAGTTCATCACTTCTCCTGCTGGAACAGCCACCTGAGACAGGGTCCAAAATTAGGAGAAATCTAACGACAAGCTGGAAATGCAAAGTGAAGAGCGGAGCGTCAAGGCAAATGTTTTTACTTGTGTTAGATTAGAGGGAGAAATCCCAATGCACTTTTTTTTTTTTTTTCTCCCTCAACCCGCTTTTCTGTATGGTTTTAGGGCCCTGGAATGGGGCAGTGAGTATCCAGGGCACAGAGGAAGCGGAGAAGCAGGCACAGCGTGGCAGGGAGCAAGCAGAGCACGCGCTCGATAGCGGAGTTACAGGGCACGAAAGGAGCCCGTGCAGCGGAGACGCGGGAACAGCAAAAGCAGGAGAACAGCCAAGACACGGGAGGTTTCGGAGGCGCCTGGGAAACCGGTCAAGGTCACGGGGTAAAAACTGCCAGGAGCTGCGACACATTCCTTAGGCTGCACTAAAACTAGTTGTGCCGAACACCCAATCCGTCCCGAGCTCCGTCCACTGGTACCGGTCGGAAGCACCACCGGACCAGGACGGATGAGCGTGGACGGGGCGATGAGCTCGTCCATGGATGGGACAGCCCAGCGCCAATTCCCTCGACACACACATGGAGCACAGTGCAATATTCACTGCAAAGTCTATGAATTCTCCACAATCAGCAAGAAGTTTGTTTCACTTTTCCTCAGGACGCTGCGCAGAAGACGACAGGTCAACGGGCCAGGAGGACATGTGGGCTGGTGCCCCTCATGGGTGCCAGGTCAAACTGGGATGGAAGGAAATATCACCCGTTAACCTTCATGGCAAGCCACCCCTGCTGCTTTAATTATTTTAATGATTTTACCCAGGGAAAAAAAAAAAGAAAAAAAAAAGGAAGTTTTCCACTTTTAACTCCAATATTTTCCTTTGCATGCTTAGTCAGACAAAGAAAAAAGCCTCAGAAAGTGAGCATTAATATTAGTTTTGCAACGGCATAGAAACACAGATCTGGGTGCAACACAGAGCATCATCTTCCACCACCTACTCTGGCTCCTTCTCAAAGGCCTCTGTTATTCTGGGTTTTAAAATAAAGGTTAAAAGATTATTTCAAAGAGCAGAGAATAAACACCTGGTGCTCACTGCTTCTGATGTATGAAGCAGACATGAAGGTCATGTTTTCAAGAAGCTCCCACACTCGTGCACCTGCCTGTAGGAGCGTATGGTGTCACAGCACCTTTGTGGCTTCGCAGTTTAGGGTTGCAATCAATGCAATTAGATGCTCTGCCAGTTCAGCTCAAAGTCAGTTTGACTAAATTTCAAGGTTTGTTGTGCAAAAGAAAACAGCAAGTGCCAGCACTGTATTAGTCTCCTGCTTATACTTAATTTTAATTATTTTTGTTGTTGTTACTCTGCTATTTTTGCCATCTTTGATGGCGAGTGCAACTGAGTGTTACTCAAAGTGCCTTGAAAAGCAGGTGACTTTTTTGCTCAAAGAATCACTGAGGGAGTTTTATTAAGGGGCAGGGAACTTCAACCCAGGGTTTATGAAGACTGGATTTATAGATAGAAAGATCTTAAGTACCTGCCTACTTAAACGCTTTCCTTCACAGTGCCAAAAATCAGTAGCACAGGCCAGGCAAGGGCTCCTTTTGGTAGGAGACTCTCAGCACCAGCAAGTAAGGCCGTAACTTGCCTTGTAATAATACAATATTAAACAATCCAGTTAACAGTTGATTTTAAATCCACCACTAACAAAGCAACTTGTTAATCATCACAGTTTTTTTTTTATTCAGATAGTTGCAGGGATCTTATTTCCTGCATTTGCTAAAGGCATCCCTGGTCCACTTTTATGATGCAAATCAGGAAGCTGCCTGGAGAAAAGGGGAGGGCTGGGGTGAAAAGCTCTTTTAATTGAAATTACAATGAGACTTTCTCCCCCCTCGAAGCACCCGTGGAGGCTCCAGCACCATTCTGGGGAGTCCTCTATTCCTCACATGCACCCCCGTCCCCCCCTAGGAGCTTTGGGCAGCACTTGTGTCACTTCGTGGACCCCCCAAAAAGCCAGGAAGCACCCAGGACTAGCAGCAATTGCACCAAATGGCTCGTGGAACTGGCAGGGGTAATTCACTGCATCTCTGTGAGGATGTAGCTATAGGGAAAACAGAGGGAAAAAAAAAAAGAGAGAGAGAAAAAATAAAACTCACAGTATGAAGTCGTAACAGCCTCCAAAACAAAACACGGGCGCAAATCCCGCACCGGGAATGGCTCAGGAATGCGAGCTATGTGGGCGGGGGGGTGCCGGATAGCCGGGGGGGACAGCGGCAGGCGGGATGCAGGGGCAGCCTGTGCCTCCCTCCAGCTGCACATGCTTGCACATATGCACACGTGTGCACACACACAGCAACGCGAGCAACGGGAGCTAGGGATGCAGTAGGGATCGGGGCACGAAGGGAGATGCACCCGGACGTGGCCAGGCTCAGCTGCTGGCTGAACCCGGCCTGCAGCTGCAAACTCCCCAACTTGCCCTTCTTGTCCCTGGTTTGTGGCTGCAGACCCCCAAACTGCCCATCTTGTCCCACTCACCTTTCATTTGGGGATGCAAAACTTCATGTGCAAGTCCCCTTTTCGAACTAGTTGCTGACATTAAAAACATACCAGCATTAAGGCTAAAAAACAGGCCAGTCAGGCACTTAACCCTTGCTGAGCCAGCGGGCTGAGCATCAGCCCTGCAGCCTCTGCGCCAGGCAATGCAAGTGCCAGACACAAAACAGACCCGATGTTCCCAAGTTTACATCTGCCAAGAATATAGCTCCTTATAATAGCATGAAGAATGTACCCAGGCACCTGCTATTTTTAATATTCTGGAAGAGCTTTTTTTTTTTCCCCCCCACCATGACATTTTCTGGATCCAAAGGTGCTGACCCCAAAATAACTAAATAAGCACTCAGCAAGCTCTGGGCAGAAGGGGATCCCACCCATGCTGTGGGGTAGAGTGGCACCGTCCCCCCCTGCCCCACGGCATCTCCTCGGGCGCCTCCTCCGCGCTCGTGACCATCACCACGTGTGCAGGGACACAAAGGAGGGCTTGTTCTTCCCGCACTTCCCCGGCCAGGAAAGCTCCCGGTGGCGCTTGAGCCGATGCGACCAACATCACCCAAAAGCGCGACGGGGTCACAAGGACCAGCGGCGACGGGGAACGTGTGGCACGGAGGAGGGCAGGGAAAGAGCAGGTCAAGCGCCAGGCGGGAGCGGGATGCAAGGAGAAGGCTCCAGCTTCATCCATCATCATCTTCAGCACCTGCCGGTTTCGGGGGAAATCGGCCCAAATGGAACCCGGTTAAACTGCGTGTGCACAGAAGGCAGCCACAGCAATCCCTGAAGCCACAGCTGGCATCTTTCCAAGGAAAAGAGAGAGCTTGCCGTAAGTCCTGCAAGTTAAAAGTTTAGAAAAGAGTTCATGCCACATAACCAAAAGGAATGGAATTAAAAAAAAAAAAAAAGAAAAAGAAAAAAAACTTTTTCTTGTGTTGCTTTCTGCCAGTCTTGCAATTAGCCTGGGATAAAGACTGCTGCTTTAAAAGCAAAAGTTGTTTACTGAGAAAAAAAAAAGTGAAGTGAGATTTATAAAAATACCATAGGTAGCTTAATTCTAATCTCACTCATGTATATTCACACCAAATACCTGAAAAGAGCCTGATCACCTTTAATGCCTTTAATTAAGAAAGAACCAACCACCCTTCTCAAAACACCAACATTTTACAATGTCAACAAACTTTTACAGACTTTTACTGTTTAAAAACATCCATGAGCTTAAACTTCAAGCAGCTAAGATACATATCAAAATGGAAATTAAAAAAATGGAGCATACAATCAGGATTTACAGCAATCTTAAAGCATACACTGCTGTAACGCACCACTCGTCGCTGAGTGGTTTCAAAGCCAAGCGAGGACTGTTCTTCACTCTGCTTTCCCACAGAAAGCCCGGTTTTGGTCACCAAAACGGTCCCTATGATAAAAGTGCTACATCAGGTGGGAGGAAAGCTGCAGAGCACAGGGAAGAAAGCCAAAGAAGGGATATGAAAAGCGCAGCAGCTATAGAAATCCTACATGGATATATCTATGTAGTCCCACCTTGACATAGCTGCACAAAACTCAGCATCCACATGCAGTTTTAGTAACTATTCTCCACTTTTTGGGGACTTCGAGAGCCACGCTGTGCCCATCCTTCGCTCCTGCTCTCCCAGGCACTTATCCAGCACAGAAATAATAATTAAAAAAAATATCTAAGCCCAGGCTGCTAAATAACTTCTGCTTCCTGTCCCCATTCGCCCCAGGAGCCCAATTACACAGTTAACTCATGTTAATGGAGCCCGAGGAACACGCGCACATACTTACTACATGACAAGTCTCAGGGAATGAATGCCTGGGTTAATTTCAGCCCAATTTAGTAGCCGGAACGTGAGCAAGGGGCACCAGAGTTAGGTAACTCCAGGATACCTAACAGCTCAGTCCATCCATGGGTAACTGGGATCAAAATACAGTTCCCAAAACCTTTCCAAAAGGTTAGGTTGAATCAAACACCTCCTCGCAGCAGGTCTTCTGCTGTGCCTACTGAAACACATCCATTGGCGAACACAGGATGCCCTGGCACAGCCCTGCCTGTGCCACGATTGCTCAGGACGCGAACAGTATCTTAATTCATCCATCTGACATTACAGGGATACTAAGGAGAAGGGGCTGAGACAGGGCAGAACTTGTCTACCACAGCCTCTGGGCTAATAATAAAGCATTGGTGAGAGGGAAAAAGAAAATACAGGCTTAAATTGCCTTTGCCAAGCTGCAAAAAGAGAAAAAGAGCCATCAGCTCCCTCAGTTCAGTTCCTTTTCTGTTACAATCTTGGAAACTAGAGACACAAATTTCACAGTATCGTTCCATTTAATAATTGTGCACAGGTCATGTCCCTGTGCTTTTGTCCGATAAAATAGCCTTTGTCACTTTTGTACTCCAGCTCAAAAACACTCCAAAGCCAAAAATAGAGAGAAAAGCTCTCTAATTTGAATCCCAATATTCTTTTTTTTCCCCCTTCCAGTCAGATTGCACTTTTGGCAAAATACATCTGGAGAAACACCAAGAGCCACGTGAGACACCCATGTGTCTTTCTTCCTCCATCCAGATCAGATTGGCTTGGAGTGACTTCTAGAGCTCCTTTGTATTACGCCAGGACAAGGATGAAAGGAGCAGCATTTTCAGAAAGTTTACTATTGTCTGCTTGTCTGCAGCCTTTTTTTCCATTTTTTTCTCTCTCTCTCTCTCTCTCTCTCTCTCTCTCTCTGACAGAGCTGTTTTCTGAAGCAAAGCCCCATCCTTTTCTCATTTAACAGGTCACAGAGTAAATGAAAAACTTTGACAGAAATCCTAAACATACACAGCCATGTTTATGCACCTAAACAAACACAGTGATTCACTCCAGGGGAGGCTCACAACAGTTTAACAGGGAGAACAGCTGCTGCTTCTTTCTTTTATTAAAAAACAAAGTGTGTATGTGAGAGACGGGAGAAGGAGAATGAACGAGGGGGAAAAAAAATCAGAATAAACCAGAGGAAATTATCTTCAACAAATATCTTCTAACTTTGACATGAACAAGCTGTAGGTTGGAGGCACGGACAAGTATGAAGCTCAAGACCAAAGGAGTTTTTCAAATCCCGCTCATGGATTAAGATGCTTTCCACCATCATTTCCAAAGATGCTCATTCACTGACCAATTTCTGAAGCAAGTCATGTTGGTTTCTAAACATTTATGGTCCCGAGGGAGAATCCTAGCGCGATCATTAAATGCCTGTTAGTTTTTGACACAAATCAGTTATGTCACCAAAAGGCCTCCCATCTTCCTTGCACTGCACGTGTGCTGTTGTGCACACACTGAGGAATTGCACAAAAAATAGCAAAGGGTGCATAAAAGGTAAATCAGTGCTTCTTTCTCCTTATCTCCGGGATGAGCGGCAATCAAACCTTGGAAGCAGGAAGAGGGAATGGATAAAAAACATTTGACTAATCCCACTCCAGGTGTCACGTGCGCCCATACACACATATTACAGATCACATTATCACTGTGCAGTGGTCGTGATGCCTGCAGGCTTTGGGAGGCTGGAAGAAGGATTGGACGCTTACATGGATATCTGGAGCTGCACATACTAATTGAAGGGCTTAAAAAAATATACTAATTCTAAAGACTTAATGCTTAAAAAAAAATAAGAACCCAATGTCTGCTAATTAGAGACAGATACAAGACATAAGGTAAAGGACAGATTAGCTCTCCTTAGCCTTAAGTGAATACTGTGCACTTCTCAAAGCCTCTGGTACCAGCCTTTGCCAGGGAGGCTCTGGACTGCACCTAATCTTCAGTATGCAGCAAATTTGCTCCAAGTGGGGTGAAGCTTCCCGCTAGTTACTGGGCTTAACCCTGGGTAAAAGCCTGGGTCTGTGGCAGATCAGAGGGGAGACCAGGCGTCCTTGCAGCCTCTGCAACACTGGCAAAGTTGGGGGCATTTTCAGTGCTCCAGCCACTCATTTCCACAGCACTTAAAAGGTTGTCATCACCATGAACACGAGCATCATGGACAACACAACCTCAATGCCAAAGAAGGGACTGTCAGTGCATACATCCTTATGCTATTTGGACAGGATTTTTTTTTCTCCCCCTCGTGAATAACACCACAAATATGCCCCAAAGCAATACTCAAAACAATATTCAAGCTTAACTACCAGTCTCAAAACTGCTATCACGATTCCACACCCAGCTTCCCGAAAGGACCAGAACGGCTGGGCAGTGCTCAGAGCTACAGGCGAGCTGGAAGTTTGCAGTATAATTCACACCACAACCACGCTAAGAGCAACCTGCATACAATACATAAACTGAAGTTTGAAAAAAAAAGAAAAAAAAGCAATGAACCTCACTGCCCTGACACGTTACTGCCATTTCCCTTCTGGCTGTGGCCTTCTGAACAGCTGGGATCAGCCATATGGTTTTGTTATTTCATCTCAGCGTGTAGCATCTACAACGTTAGCAAGAGATGACTATGGAGTGCCAAAGCTCGTACGTCCCAGTGGTTTCTCTCACTTCTCCATGGGACATTTAAATGCTTTTTTACAGCAGTGCCAATTATTTAATGACAAAAGATAGATACTACTAAGCTACCTAAAACAAATCATGTTCCATTAGAACCAATGGTTCCATTACCCCGTAAGTCTGATCATAAATCTGAATCACATAATAAATAACAGTTTATTTTAACTGTTACTTCGGTGATTGCATACAGTATATAAGACAATATCGTGATTTTTTTATATAACTTTAAATAACTCAAGCAAAAGTTTTTCAAGTAAATCCTATAAAAGTTGCGGCTGCAATTTCAAGCTACCTGCAAATGACATTTACTGCATCTTTACAAAGTTAGAAAGAGCCAAAGATTTTTTTCAAACCATTTGTTGTTTCTTCTTGTTGCAAAGCCACATAAAACTTTTTCTAGCCATTATGACATGGCGATCGGTTATTAAAGCCTGTCATTGGCTTACCACAACCCACAAATTCATACAAAACTCGTTTCTCTGCAAACACAGCACCCTCAAGTTTTCAAACCACTCATAGTTCTGTGTCTTCTTCCTTTTTGAAGGAAACAGGGGCAAATTTGAACAGATCAGCCAGTCTGTGCGCTGACACTCAAAACTCCTACCATGCTCCATTACTCAATTCCATTAACTAAATGACTAGGAAAATACCCTCCTCCTCCGTGACCTACCCCAGCAGTAGGTGCTGACATAAGAAAATTTGTAACTCCTCTCTGTTAACAACTTTGGTAGCCAAGAGCACAACCTGCCAGTTCCCGGCGGCTCCGCACGGTAACTCTGCATCGCTTGCAGGAGAGGCTCCTCGTTTTCATTTCACTTTCAACATCTATTATTTAGATGCACTGGGCACTGCAGAAACTGAGACGTCCAGCAGGACCAGGAGCCCGAGAAAACTGCGCAGGGGTAAAAAGGTAAACAGATACCGAGGAAAAACAGCTCTAACGCACTCATCTCATACAAAAGTCATTCGCGGCATGAAAAATACACCCGCTGCCAGTCCTGCCAGTGGAAACAGTGTTTAGAGGCTTGCTACAGTATTCAGGGCGCCACCTAAAAAAGAAAAGTCCCAAGCTCAGTTTTCGAGCTGAGGACCTGGTTTTAGTCCTTGTCCCACGGGCGCAATCCTAGAGAAACACCAAACCCCAAGGCAAAGCGGGTGCTCGTGAAGCTCCTTCTCTGCAGAAGTCACCACCGCGGCCCGCATTGGATGGCAGCACCATCCTGGACACTAGAGAACCATCTGCTTTGCCTACAGCTCAGGCGACGGAAACAGCGGGAAAAACGTTGCTGTGACACAGAATAAATGAAATAAAAGGAGCTAGAAATATCAGGACACCCAGTCCGACCAAAAAGTAAAGGTGCTCACACAAGTTCCCACACCAAGCCCCCAGGAAGCCCTAACACGGAAACTTCTTTTACTCAAAAAAGCAGAGGTTTGGGAGGAGCGTGGTGGCCAAATCCTGCACGTTTCCCACTGGGAATCCAGCTCTGAGAAACTGCCCTTTCACGGACTTGAAACTCCACCTCCATGGAAAGGTCTTTGTGTGTCCCAGGTGCCTGTTAAATTAGCTGAACCTTCCCAAAACTCAGGTAATACGAGACGGGTGAGAGGAGGCTCAGGGCTACCTTCCCAATGCGACTGCTCACCAGAGCCATTCGCCCTGCCAGAAGGTGTGAAATGGAAGGGTAGGGCAAACCTGATATTTTTAATTAGCAAATTGCCCTGGTCATCTTTCTCACCTAGCCAAGAATCAAAGCTGTCAACTAATCTACAGGCTGCCAAACAGGCTATGCTCTTAATTAAATGTCTGAGAGCTTCCACTTAATAAAAAAATATATATACATATATATATATATATAAAGCACATTACAGCAAGCTTTAAAAACTGTACCGAAAATTTAACCAAAAACTCTGTCTCCTGTAAGACCCAGGGCCGCAGAAGTCACAAGAAAGTCACTGTCCTTATTAAGACTTACAGATCCGAAGCCTTTTTTTTTTTTTTTTTTTTTTTTTTTTTAATGTAACTGTGTACACAGCCACAACCACAGGGAACAGACGGTTCTCAGACACTTCGGGATTATTTTAAGTACTCTTTCAGATCCACAAAAGAAGCGAAGAAATAAAGGCAATTCATAAGCTGAGACCCCGAAATAAGAGACAAAGACAGAAAGACATAAAGAGAAAGGAAATTAAAATAAAAGAAACAAAAAGAAATAAAGATAAAGCCGAGCCGTCCCCTCAGAGGAGGGCTGCTGGTTTATTTCGGGTAGGAAGGGGCAGCCCGCGCGACGCGACACGCGCCGCATCGCGCCGGGTGTCCCCGGCCCCGCGGCGGGCGGGAAGCCGCAAAGCGGCTCCGCTTTGGGGTGGAAAACCCGAAACCCGCGAGTCCCGCGCGCGGCGCGGCGCAGCGCAGCCCCCCCCCCCCGCCCCGCGCCGCGCTCACCTCGGTGCGCGCGCCCCGACGGGGCGGCCGGTCCCGGTTCGGCGCGGGGTCCCGGCTCGGCGCGGGGTCCCGGCTCGGCCCGGGGTCCCGGCTCGGCCCGGGGTCCCGGTTCGGCCCGGGGCCGCCGGCGGGGTCGCAGGGAGGCTCGGGGGGCGCCGCTGCCCCCGGCCCAGCCGCACTCGCCGCTCCGCGCCCGCCGGCGGCCCCGCACTGCGCCTGCGCCGCCCGGCACCGGCCCCGCGCCCGCCCCGCTCCGTCCCGCGCCGGCCGCGGCTCCGACCCGCCCCATCCCGGCTCCTTGGGCCTCCTCTGCCCCCAGCGCAACCCCCTGGTCCCCCTCCGTGCAGCCCCCCTGCCCACCCCAGTGCAACCCACCCTGCCCCCCAGCGCAACTCCCCCTACCTCCCCCATGCAACCTCTCCATCCCCAATGTAACCCCTGTACCCCTCCTAGTGCAACTCTGCCCCCAGTGCAACCCCTCTATCCCCCCAGCGCAACTGCCCCCTACCCCCAGTGTAACCCCTCTATCCCCCCAGTGCAACCCTCCTGCCCCTCCAGTGCAACTGCCCCCTACCCGCAGTGCGACCCTCCCGCCCCCACCAAGTTCAGCCCCCTGTCCCCCGTTGTAACCCCCCAATCCACCTCAGTGCAACTCCCCTGTCCCCCACTGCAACTGCCCTCCGCCCCCAGTGCAACCCCCTCATTCCCCGCAGTGCAGCCCCCCTGCTCCCCTGGCACAATCCCTCCCTTTCCCACCAAAGCACAATCCCTCCATCCACCCCGCATTGCAGCCCCCTGCCTCCTTCCTTAGTGCAAACCCCACCAAAGCCCTTCAACAATTCAACCCTCCTGTCTCCCCCCCAAAAAGTGCACATCCTTTATCCCCCCCCGAACACTGCACCCCCAGACAGTGCAAAACTTGCAGATGCCCCTAAATGCAGCAGGTCCCGTGGCTGAGGTGGAGCTCCCTGCACTGGAGGCTGCGGGCAGCAGATTTCACCCGTTTCCATCTCCACCACCCCATCAAGAGGACCCATCAGAGCCCAGAGCGCAGGTGAGGGACCCCCCAGAGCCCATCCCCCCTTGGGGCCTCGTGCAGAATTCGTATGAGTGACTATTGCAATAGTTGCAATGTATTTTTTCCTGGGAGACACTCTCCTTTGTCCTTTGCAATGTGCCCATGTCATTCCTTGGTGTAATTCTCCTACAACCTTGCGATTTCCCAGATGTTTTTCTGCGTGCACGATGTCAGAAGCTCGTGCATGCAGAACAGCGCAAGTTGTCTCAATGAACAGGTTCCAGAATATTGCAAGGGAGGTATTCAGGAAATTTGAAAATCTCACGATCTGCTTTTCCCAGTGGACCTCAATCAGCTAATGGCAGACAAAAAAAAAAAAAAAAAAAAAAAAAAAAAAAAGTAGGGTTTTCTTGTTCTATAAAGAGCTAATACATTTAGTGATATTTCCATCCAAATCATTTCCAGTATTTCTTTTCAAATCTCCAAAGCCATTAAAACATTTTGAAGATTGCATCGTGCCTTGCATTTTTGTAAGAAAAGCTGCTGTGGAGTTTTCACAGGCCAGAGGTTCTCAAGCCACTACAGTTTTTATTTTTTATTTTTTAAAAAGGAAGTATTAGATAATTTGATATTTTTTACATATTTCAATTCAATGATGCATGTTTTTAGAAATATTTTCACCCTGAATCTGTGATCAGATCCTACAGTTCTTTTAGACACTAATTTTTCCTGACTCTGCTGTTTCCATCCAGAGGCTGTTTTTTATGGCTGAGTTACCAACCTGAGAAAAAAAAAAGAGGGGGATTGATGAAAGAAACAACTGAGACAATGCTGAATACTACTTACTATTACTTATATTAACAAGAAAAAGGAAGAGGAAAGAGAGAGAGGAAAAGAGAAAGAGAGAGAGAGAGAGAGAGAGAGAAAGCATGAAAGAGAAAAAGAAAGAAAGAGAAAGAGAAAATGAAGTATACTTATAGCAGGAAAGAGCTCGTTAGCATTGGTTTATTCATCAAAATGGTTGGGTCAGGACCGTGTTGTACTAGAAACTGTGCAAACAGAGAATAAAAGCACTTCAGACTAGGGCAAGCAGATAGGGCTCCCTCTGCTCCTGCCGCCTAATCCTTCCTTTCAGGAGCTGCCAGATCCTGACAGTTTGCACAAGCGAAATTGAACACAGGCTGTTGTTGGGTCACCTGCGTGAGAGCAGCTGGGGAAGATGCTCAGCGCCGTCACGCAGGTGACGCTGCAGTTGCAAGCGCCAGGTCTCAGCTCACCCTCCTGCTCCTCGCGCTCTGTCTGGCGCTATGAAGAGCTTAGGAAATCTAACCAGGAGCTCTAAGGGGGATACGGGTAGAGGGGTTGAACACAGACCCCTCCACCGGGACCCGTTAAGGAGATGGGGACGGCTGTGCACGAGTGTCGCGGAGCAGGGATGACAGGGTGGTGGGGAGGGAGGGTGGACATGCCACCTGGGTTTGGGAGGGAGATAAAACTAATGCTTGAAGCGGGAAAACGCATTGCATTTTTTTTTTTTTCCATGGGCTGGATCCAGTCTTGGTTTGTGCATGAGTGCGCAGGAATGCCACTCCAGAAATCATTTACTAGATGAAAGGCGGCACTTGCCTTTCCCCTTAGCTTAAAGGAGCAGTGTCAAGACACAAAACCTCCCCGTGCTCAACCAAGATAGAGGGAAAGTCTCCTGACTTTTACATTGTAGATATCATCTACCCTTTACTGCTAAAATACTGGCAAAATACCTCTTAGAGCTTCCAGACCACCCTCCCTTTTTTTTTTTTTAGCTCGGAGCTGGCGGGAAAGGCTACTGAAGATTAAGTTGAATCAACAGCACTGTGCACTTGCATTAGCAAACGCGCTCTCTGCAGAAGGACCTGACGTCTGCTGCGAGCTGCCTTGCTTTACGGGCCACGTCAGGCCAGGAAACGTCTTGCAAACTCCATACCTGCAGGAGGAGGCAAGCGCAGCCACCACGCTGTGCCGCGGGAGCAAAACGAGGGAGAAAAAACTGCTCCAGCTTCTTGTTCCCTCAAAAAGCTCCCAGGGGTGGGCTCAGCTAGTGCCTGTGTGCCACTGGGAATGGCAGAATCAGGAAATTAATGAGCCTAATACTATTTTCCTTAATATATGGAAGGAATTTTTCCCTTCCCCAGTGAGTTCTCATCTCTTGTTTTCTCTTCACAACCCCCTGGGATGGAGTCTGATAGCCCTCCCAGGGCAGCCCTGTGTCCTGCGTATGAGGCAGCTGGTATTTTACTTGTTTTTTTGTATACTACATCACTCTCACCACTAACGTGGGAGGAGTTCAACAGAACTTGTCTCATGTACCCATATATGCTGGATCCTGGACAGAGCATTACAGTCTAAAATTTTCCCATTGAAGTGCTTTCTTCATCAGACTCTTGGACTTCTTTTATGCAGATAGACTTATTCATTTTGTAAAAACGAGAACTTGGTCTCGGTGTGGATGGTGATTCAGGACCATTTTTAAAACATAATGTGGATTCCCCCCTTTCCGAACTCAGTACCTCAGCATTTGTACCCGCTCTGTGGGCTGCTCAGTGAGGAGATGATTTTATTGTCATGGAGCTGGTGAGCCAAGCTGAAGCAGAAGCTCTCAGACTTCCCAGCCCCTCACAGGGACCTGAAGGGTCAAGAAGCACCAAAGCTTCCAACAACCACCCTGGTTTTCCCTTCCACACCAGGAGCATCCCATTAAAGGAGTGGTATGTTGAGATGCCTTATAGCCAATTCCAGCACGCTGCAACATGCCAGACATTTTGTCTTTACTTGGAAGCACTGCCAGTGAATCCTCTGCTGTAAACTCCTAATGACACAGGATTCACCTTGGCCAGCCTCCGGCCTCTGACAGTGGCTAAAAGCAGATGCCTGAGGAAGACAATAACAAAAAGTACTAAAGGTCATTTCCATCACTGCTCTCCTGGGAAGCTGCAGTCCTAAGCTGAGCCTCATCATCACGATTTAGGTAAGTCTTGATGTGCCATTCTTCTACGGATTTGTCCATGTGCTTTTTGAACCTGTTTATATTTTGGGGGACGCAAACCATGCTGTGGAAAGGGGTGCCAGAGTTTGGTCTCCAGACTTTTGTTCTAGTGCCCCTCTGCTGGGATTAAACTTGCCATCCCACCACTTCTGTAATTCTAATACTGTATGGATGATCATTCCGTATTCACAATCCCTGCACAATTCCCAAGGAACTTCCGCTTTGTCTTCCCGAAGACTCCTGTTTCCAGGATAGCACTTTAATTTAGGCTGTGTAAGCGGCAGTCATGTTTGGCCCACAGAGCCAGTGCACCGATCCCAGGACACCTGGATTCTGCACTGGAATTCCCAGTTATGGAGTCAAGTCTGCCTCCTTCAAAGGAGCCATGGGAATGCACAGTCTGACCCTTTTTTGCTGCTTTTGCTGCTTTTTGCTACTTTTCTTCAGCTCCTGAAGGAACCTAGCCAAAGTGAGGCAGAATCTTTTACCATAATAATCCCAGTGTTTTCCTTACTCTAATATTATCGTTTTTATATTTTCAAGCTTGTGCAGTTACTTTTTGCCTGACATCTTCCATTTTTGTGCAGCAGCTCCCAGTTTGGCGTGGAGTGTCCCATGCAGCCCGGAAAGTGAGATGTGTTCAGCACTTTAACCTGCCCTTAATTCCATCCCCATTGTGCCACTGCCTTTGTTCCGCGCAGCGCGTTAGGTTTTTAATCTTTTGCTCTCTGATCACTTATTTATTTCTTTATGGATGGATTTCTCTCACTCAGCTGCAGCCTTTGTCCTGGGCTGCCACAGGCCTTGGGGGCAACTGGGTTTCTCTGCAGCCTGAGCTGAATATCACTTTTTACGTAGCCATGGAGGACTGCTTTTATTCTCCTTAGCCTGCCGGGGCTGTAACAATTTCACTCGTCTCCTGAATTTAATCAGTGCTTCAAGACTGTTATATACGCTGGTCTCTCTGAGATCTTTCAGACCCTGCTGGTTTAATGGTATTCTTCCAACATTAAAAGTCATCAGCGTGAAGTTAAGAATGAGGATGGCATTGCTCCAGGATGCTGAGAAATCTAAGAAATCTACCTTTGAGGTAGCTTAATGTCTCTCTTTCTGTGTCTCTCTCTCTCTTTTTTTTTTCCTTTTATTATCAGCTGGGAAAAAACTTCACCCCAGAGACTTAGCTTTGAGTCCAGGATTTTACGCCTTAAACCAGCCATTTTTACACCTTTCCCGACACCTGAAAAGAGGTTGTTAATTCTTTTTGAAGCTGATCTGAAACAAAGAAAAAGACATAAAGACATTCTGTGTGCTTGCTCCCTTTCTTCATTGTTTATATATAAAGTCCTCAAAACATTTGTTTGCTTTGGGGTTTTAAGATAGCTTTCTTGCACTTGTAAGTCTTAGATGTATCAGCACTGCTAAGTTTGCTTTCTCTGTTTTTTCCTGGGGATCCCTTCTTGGAGCTGAGAAATTCATGTAGGCATTCAGTTTTGAAAAGCCATAAATAGCCAACCCTTTAAATAGGAGATCCTCCCTTTCAGGTGCTTTGCAGGTGTTTGTTAAACAAAGCAAAACATAATCCTCCTGCAATCTACGCAAAATCCCTTCCCCTTCAGTTATTAGAGCTTCATTTTCTTTGTAAATAGGAATTCAGTGATCCTACTAGGCTTCCAGTTATTTGTTTAGCATTATCTCATGAATTCAGGCAAACAGGCAAAAAACTAATTCCTGTAAAAAAGGTAGCTTAAAAAAATTTCCTTTCATGACTGTTTCCACTGCGAAGGAAATGACTAGTGTGTCTGTGTAGCAATCAGCAACCAATCCCTAGTTGTGTCCTGGCTATGATTGCACAGGCCTTTGAAGTTCATTTAAATTGAAGTAGAGAAAAAATATAGAATTCATCTTCGTATTTTTCCCTAAAAGCTTTATTGTTGTTGTTGCTTTTTGTTGTTGTTGTTTCGGGGAGTGCAGAGTAGTAGCTTGCTTAAGGCATGCAACCAGTCAAAACAAAATGTTACAAGTTTCAGGGCTTTCTGCAATAATTTTCTAGAACTGATATAAAGGGGCTTTGTGGGGGAGGTGTTTTGATCAGCTACATACCTAAATTTGATTTTTTTTTTCAGAATTTCCTTTACTGAGCAACGACATAATTTGCAAAAAAAAAAAAAAAAAGGTGAGTTTAGCTTTTTAACTCTTGAACACTTCGAAAATACTCATTATTTCAATAAAGTCTGAGTAGTTGTTGAAGACTATTCATGTCACAATGTTTTTTTAGTGCCAGATTTTGCTGCCTTTCCCAGCGCTTATCAAGCTCTACTGTGGGTATGTATTGCCTTTATTTGTGCAATCAAATAGTACTTTTTCCACCTGGGCCCCTTTTCCTTTCTGTGCACTGATTAGACCGCAGCATTCCCGAAGCAGGAACACCTTATCAAGACCTGTTGATTATTTTTTAATCGCTCCACTTAATCAGTTTAAAAGATGGTTAAAGCATGGACAGCTGAGCTACTGCAAAAGTCACCCAACTCCCAGATGCAGCACCAATTGCAATACTTGGTGAACACTCTTTAGCTGTCTTTGCCTTCTGAAAGGAAGTGGCCCTGTGGTGCAGGTGGGCACAGCTGATCATTAATGTGCTTCATTTTCATAGCAAGCATTGCCTGAGAGGTTGTAACAGCTTGCAGATTCCCGTCTGGCTTTATTACAAGTTATCTGCTGTGCTTTAATCTCCCTTCCTGAAATATTTGAGAGGCTGATACTCTGAATGGCCCAAGGGAGAGAAAAAAAAAAAGAGGAGAAAACAGGAGCTAAAAGGTTTGCTTTTGTTTTTCAAAGTATTCAGACAAGTGCAAAACCACATAAAAGCATTCAACATCCAGAGACAGAGGTTGTAAGATCTGCCCCCGTTATTTTTAAGTGACAAAACCATGTTTCTCTTCACCTGTCACGAGTGTGGCTGTAGCTACTCACCATCATGCCTGTTTGGTCCAATGCCCGTTGAAGCATCTGAAGTGTGAATTTCCACACAGCACAAAATGTGTGCAGAGCTGCTCGTGTTGGCCTGGAAATGCCCAGCCACATAAAATCCAGCACTAACCAAAAACGCTCACCTTGACAGCTCAAAGGAGCCCAGAACATCCTCACAGGTTATCTCTGTACTTCCACATGGATCAATACAGAGTACCCTTGGTCTTCTCACAACCGTCATGGACCCCCTGTGCGTGCACCTTCTGCAAGTGCTGACAGGAGTGTGCATGCATGTTCACCCGATCTGGATTGAGTGCGTCCTCCTGGGTGATGGGGCTCCATGCAGGCTGATGACCTGCAGTCATGGAGGGGAGCTACTGGAAAGAGGCCAGCACAGGACTGGGGAGGGCCCTGGAGCAGCTCTCCTGTGAGGAGAGGTGGAGAGCGCTGGGGCTGCTCAGCCTGAGCAGAGCAGACTGAGAGGGATCTTGTCAGTGTGTGCAAACACCCTCAGGGAGAGTGACAAGAGGCTGGACCAGGCTCTTGTCAGTGGTGGCCAGCAACAGGACAAGAGGCAACGGGCGCAAACTGAACCCAAGGCTGTTCGGCCTCAACATGAGGAAAAACCTCTCGACCATGAGCACTGGGGAGGTTGTCCAGAGGGTGTGGGGTCTCCTTCTCTGGAGATCTTCCAAACCCATCGGAACCTGATGTTGTACAAGGTGCTGATCCTGCTTGTGCAGGAGGTTGGATCAGATCATTTCCAGAGGTCTCTTCCCACATCAATCACTCTATGATTCTGTGATTCTGATTCTATCTCTTAAATACCACGGTGATAAAGACAAGATTTTATCCAAAAACAAACCTAACCCTTCTAGATCCATGATTTACTGCTGAACGACTCTACACAGAAACTCCTGATGATTATTTGTTTCCTATTGGATTCTACTGAGACACAAGGAATGACACATGGTACTGCTGAACTTCCTCTGAAACAGTCACTTTATTGCAAATTATCGCAAAAACTGGGAATTTACATTTCAGGTAGCTCAATTCAACAGAAATATACAAACCATGATTCATCTGTGAAAAAGACAACTTGTGCTATCAACTGAGGGCTGGGCTTGGCATCTGAGGGATTGGTCTGCTCATAAAACCTGAGCGAAGGGTATTTTAGCATGTAGATTTTCTGGAGTATTGTTTCAATTCAAGGAGACCAAATTGCACAGGCCGTAACAATATGAAGCAGTTCTTTTTAGCTAGCATATTAGCAATATTAAGCAATATTAGCACACCTGCAGGCTTTTTTTTTTTTTTTTGTCTTTTCTTATTGTCTGTTTACCTGAGGTTTCTGTTATTTAGCTGTGAAGGATAAGCATCTCATAAACAACAAAGCCAGATTATTGTGTCAATGGATGACAATATTCTTCTGACCTTCTCCCAGAACATAACAGCATTATGAAAAACAATACATAAAAGGCCAGGTTTTGATAGGCACAGATTTAACAGCAGCAGGACTTCTGGAAATTAATAATCTTTTTAACTTAATTCTGTTGCAAAGCAGCTTTATGAAGAAAAGCCACTCCCATGAGTCATCCAGTGGACTTGAATGCTTTCACTGCAAAATCATACAGCACTTATTCCTGATTATTGCATTTAAGAAAAGTGTCATTGAGAAGGGAAATATTTTATTATACTCCAAGAGCTGTTTTTAATACAGTTGTATAAGTATAGAATTTATTTAACCTGTTCAATATCTTATCTTGTTTTAATCATCTTTGTGGAACTTCCACAAAACACTTAGAAAATCTATCTTGGTTGTCAACAAAAGTGCTGGGAAAACTCCTATTGCCAAATGGTAAGGCTGCAAATGGCCACAAAAATCAGAATGTTTCCATTAAAAGCACCAGGTTCCATCTTTCTTCTGCTTACAAAGAGGCCATGCATTTAAAAATTACAATTTCACAGTAATTTCCTATAACAATGTACAAATGAGACAGTTTCACTGTTGCATTTAACTTTATTATCATTATTATTTTTGCCAAATGGGGTGTTTATGTTAGTTATCACTGAATCATCACTTCCTAACCCTGAAAAGCTGGAGGGAAGAAAGCACCATGGAGGGACCTTTTCGCAGAACTTTGTTTCAAAACATAAATATTATGTAGGTGGTGTGGTCACAACAAAAATTGTGGCTTTGTCATGACCTCACTGAATGACCTATGAAATATCAATATCCTCCTCTGTCTGTCTGTCTGCCTCTTTCAACACCTTCATCTACAAAAAGGTATTAATGATACGTCCTTACTTTAGAAAAGTGTTGCAAATATGATTTAATAAAATGTTTGTTCAGGTCTCAGAAGACACCAAGCACTGACATTAAAATGATACACTAATTTCTCTTATGCTACACTAAAGCTTGAGTGAAGTGCTTTGTATGGCATGCTGTGTGCTGCTGTAGTAAGTCTTACATTAGTATCTATATAAAAGCATTGTATAATAACAGAATCACTTACAGCTTAGCTCCATCCTTCTAAACTATTGACTGATAGTTCTGTTAAACATAGCACTTATTATTTAGAAATCCAACAGCATGTCAAGTAGCCTTTGCAAAAGAAAAAGGAAAAAAAAAGCTTAAGACTATTCTCCAAAATGAAAGACTGTAGCTGAGAAAACTGCTCTTTCCTAGAGCTTCACATCAGCAAAGACTGAGCTGGGGCCTAAGTCCCTGCCCATGAAGACAAGAGTTAAGTGTGTGATTAACTTGCAGAGCATGCTCCAGTGCCAAGAGGACAATGTGTAAATGCTGTCACGGAAAAGGAAGATAAATAGACACCGTTCGTTAATTTCCATTATTATTTGGCATACTACTTGGATTCACATGATAATTCAGCCAAAACTAACAAAGTTCTGTTTGATAGTGGTGACCCAGCTGATCACTTCAATGACCTGGCCCTTATCATTATGCAGCTATTTTAGAGTAAATGAAAAAGCAGCTATAAAATACTCCTTTCCCAAGCCCTCACGAGACACAGTTGATATGGACTTATCCCCAGTTTTGGAAGATTCTATATACATATTTTTTGCATGCTGGCCAGAAAGTGCATATGCCGTCTCGTGGCGATCCCCAGTTTCACGGATGTCGAACGCCCCATCATTTTTGGCCTGCAGCCTGAAGCTCTTCGTTGGTTGAAGCAGACAGTCCTCAGGTGCTCTGTGAAGTCAGGGCCTCACATTTTCTAAAACTTTGGTTACGAAAAGAGTCCCTGCAATGAAAGGGATCCCTAAATACTCAAAACAAACAAATTGCAAGAAATATCTGCCTTCTGGAAAGGAGCAGCTGGCAGGTCACTGATGGAAAATGGTATGTGTTATGTTAGCGTATTCCTTCTTCCACTCCCACCCCACTAGACACAGTGGTTTGGTGAATAAATGCATGTTTAAGTAAAAACCATAGTCTTCTGTCTCAGTCAGAGGACTAAAACAAATTTTGTTATCTGGAGGTGAAAGGGTTACTCTGACTTCTTGCTGGCTCACGTCAGAGTGCCATGCATTCAAAATAAACACATACATGTTCTGTTTCCATTCTGGATTCAAGAATGGCACAATGCTTACAATTTCTATTGGGGCAAAGGAGGTCTCTTCTATGGATGTATTGAAATGACACCAATACCCAACCTCATGATAGAGCATCTTCAGAAATACAGTTAATACTGTGTTCTGCTCCATGGGAAGTCAACAGGCTTTTCACCAAATATGAAGTTGGCATTACATATTTTTTTTATATAAATATGTATAGCAAAACCTCCTGGTAAAACCTTTTTTTTTTTTTTTTTTTGGGTGGAGATACAAGATATAGCCCTGCCCTAAGTGTACCTTGTACTGTGGACTTTCACTACAGGTTTGTACAGCTCTGGGATCTTCCTCTCAATCATGGGTCTAAGGCTCTCCTTTAGCTTCCCATAGTTCTTCCTGAGTTCTTGCTGATATTCCCGCTGGTCAGCAGCAATGAGGCGCTTGTTCTTCTCCACTGCTTCACCACACCTAGGTGACCACACCCCCCCTCCCCCACAAAGGAGGGGGAAAAAAAAAAAAGACATATATCACCTAATTCTGTTGAACTTGTTAACTTCCTATTAGACAATCTGAATGTCTCCTCTGGGCTAGGCATTCCTCTGATAACTTAGCAGGTGCAAAATGGTAATAAATAGTAGGAAACCTCTGTCTTTTCAAGGTACAGAAACCGAGGTGACACTTGTGAAATATTAGAAATGTGCAAAGAAGCTAATAAAAAAGAAACTTAATGACAGCAGAATACTGAGCTACTTTCCTACCGACTGTAAATGGATGCAGCTAAAAAAGCAGTCAGCAGGGAGTAACTGTATCCTTTGCATAATGTTCATATTTATTTAACCGAAACTTCAATAACTGTGCTTCCTTTGGACTAAAGAGTCTTAGTTGTTGGACTGTAGAGTGAAAGTCTCTTGCTATGGGAGTATTCCTGTCAAGATTTACAAGCATATCTCAAAGCAAAGACTGTATATCTCATACCAATGTGTCTGGTTGAAAGAGATGCGCAAATACTTTCTTACAAAACCACTATATAAAAATGTCATTTAATAAAATCAAGACGATCTGAAACGCTTAAATTCTGCCAAGTTTCAAGGATAAAAAAGGGAACAGCTTAATTTCTATGTAATTTGTTTGAAGTATTAAAAATCAGTTTGTTGGCTTTGTTCCCACTTGGGATGCAGACCCTACACACAAGCATCTGACCATGAAACAGATAGCAAGTCTGCACTGACTGTCTGAGGCTTGAGAGTCCAGGATTCGTGGATCCAGGATAGACTGCATAATTAATTCCACAGTCCTATTATTGTTGTATCATCACAGACATTATTGATGCAATTCAGCAACCCAATTTGGTTTTACTGACCTCATTATAAACTCTTTGAAGCACAACCTCAGTTTGTTGTGATGTCGATAAAGTTTGGGGTCCGCTGGAATTTCCGCCAGGAACACTTGGGCTACCTCTAGTGGTCCCTTATAGAAGTAACAGTAAGATGTTAGAAAAACACCTCTCCTGCTTATATTAAAGCAGACCACATGTTTAGCTAAGGTGCTTATTATTTCATAAGTAGAATTGTGGGGAAAGAAAAAAGAAAACAAAAACAAAACCACCATAACAGGGTGTTTTTTACTCATTTTCCCTCCTATTTTTTCTTTGACAAACAGATTTTTTTTTCCCCATCATATTTCATTCTCTCCATCTTATGTTTCTCCTCCAACTCTTGCAGAAAAGAGAAAAGATCATTTCTATCCAGGATAAAAAAAAAAAGCTCGAAAGCTCTGCTGCCAAATCTAGTTACCCCAGAGAAACCCAGCTCCTGAATGTGGAGATGCCCAACTGGTCAAAAGTTAGATAAGCCCATAACAGAAAGAGAACACTCCTTCTAAAATTTACAACAGTTATGTCACTTCAGTCTGGAGACTTCAGCTGATGAAGAACCTGGATAAACAGAGTTCATGGTGTTTCAGGAAGAAACTAAGCTCTGTGAGAATGCCGAGTTTTTCCTCTTACTTTTGTTTTCATTCTGGGTTTAGCTGAGTTATTGTCTTTGTTGTCAGGCATGTACGTGTTACTATATCTCAGCTTTTTCTCAGTTACATATTTATTTGTACAAATGCCTGTCCCAGCAGAAGAGAGTTCTCCAAGGGGTGGACATGAACATGGGACAGCTTTCTGTGGCAAACGAGTCAAGTTGTGACAATTTATATTATTCCTGGGCTATAATCCTAAACCCATACCTCAGCTAAGATCAGTGAGACTACCAGATCTACAGGCAGTGAGAAGTATTCAGTAGTTCTTGCATCAGCTATAGTAGCAGCATCACAGAAATAGAGTATCTCAGCATTTTAGCATTTCTGCTTTCAGTCAGGGCTTGGAAAGCATGCAGAAAGGCAAGAAACAAGGAGGATAAACCATCTATACTCCCAAATGTCAGGAAAGGAAGTCATATCCACTGGACTAAATATTGAGGGAGGAAGTTTTAAATGCACAGTGCAACTAAATATATCAGATTAGACAAACTTTTCCAGTGTGAGAGATGAGCAGCGAAAAGAAAGCACAGTGGGGTGACTGTGCAGAAACTCTGTCATCTGGCTGGTTTGGATTCCGTACCTGATTTACAGTGGCTCCAACTGACCCCTGCAAAACCATCTGGAGCATTTTGACATCCGGTGGCTCTTGGTTGGTGGCTGCAGTTAGTTCTTGTGTTTTTTTCTGCATATCTTCAATAGCAACTTCAATCGGGGTTAAAATAAACTAAACAAAACAGAGGAAGAGATGCCTCATTATCTGAATCACACACACAGTCAAGCTGTCCTAAAGCTGGCAACACCACCATTCACTGTGCCATGCCACAAGCTGGACTTGTGAAAATCGGGAAGAACATTCCATCAAGAAGTTATCCTGGTGGATGCTGAGTGTGATCCAAAACCACCTCTTTTCTTGTGCACCTACAGGATTTGAATCAGAATCTCAATTTGCCTGTGTTCATTATTCTAAGTTACTGACTTCTCGACTGAAATGGTTTTGCACTTCCTGCTGTTATAAAGCTTCCATGTCTCTTCACCGGTTCTGAATGTGATTTAGTTCTTTCACTGTTCTTTATCAGCTGCAAGTACAGCCATAAATACATCACCATGCATTTCCTGCAGAGCACTACAACTGGGAGATTAAAAGAAGGATATATATTCCCCATCCTCTTTTCTCCACAGAAAATACGCATCTTCTATTTGTCTACCCATCCTATGCCATTTCTATTTATGGATGCAACATGTCTGAGAAATTCAGCCTCCTCTTTTCTGCCAAGTATTGAATTTGAAAATCTTCCCATCTAGAGACAGCCCCTGATAACTGAGATCAGTCCTCAGAACCCAATTACCTCTTCTTTCTGGATGACATTGATCCTAGTTTTGATGTAGGGGAAAGCGTGCATAGTGGTTAGGATGGTGTTCCTCTTGTACTGCTCGCTCAGCTCTCCCCTAGGACGCCCATCCATGGTGAAAGGTGTAGTGTACATGAACCGGTTGAGGTTGAAATTCTTCTCAAAATAGGTTATCCTGTCTTTCATCTCATATTCATCAAAATAGGGCTCCACAAAAGTAATTTGTATGTATGCCTGGGAAGAGAGGGAAGAATCATTACAACACTTCACACTCAACAAGTGTAAAAGGAATGGCATATATGAAATATCCCTAAAATGGCTAAGCAAACAGCTGCAAATCCTTCTGGGCTCTGGCTTCTCTCCAGAGATGACAAAACCTACCTCTGGAGAAACAGAGTCCCAGGGTACGGCCTAGGCCTAAGACCAGTGCCCCAACAGGAACCAGGGATCAGAACTTTTGTTTTCCATACTCTGTGACTACTTATCAAACTAAACCTTTCACATGGGCTTGTGTGGGCATACAGATACAGCTGAGTTTTTCCTGGTGCCTTAGTGTTTAAGTGTAACAAAGGGTTTCCTCTCTTCCTTCCTCTCCTGTGATGAAGCCCTCAATTCTGCCAGCTTTCCATACCTTGTTGGGATCCAGCTTGCGTTTATCTACAGGAGCAGAGTCTTTTATCACTTCCACAGCATCCTCTCCAAAACACTGTCCATAAAATCCCTGGAAAAGTCACAGAACTGTCACATTGTGTTTTCATTACTCCTTAATACAGTGCTAATAGTCTATGTAATAACCTCTAGGACAAAGAAGTAACTATGGCAGTTTATGTGATCTATAGAGTAAGGATGCTTCTTCACGAACCACAGCTTCCAAAGGCAAGGTATGGTCCTGACAACGCTCAGGGTGAGTTGTTAAGTAAAAAGCAGAGCTACAGCTAAATATATGAAACGGTGCTATCTCAGATCCAAGAAAAAAAATATGGCCTGCTCTAATCAAATCATTTCACATTTACAGTCTTCCCCATAAAACACGTGCCTTCAAGATCCCGAGAACAGACCACGCTTTTCATTCTGCTGTAGAAAGTGCTCCGACAAAAGTGTATATACATATAAAGATAATAATCTATGTTTGCAAGTCAGTTCATGACTGATTTTTATATAGTAAGAGTACTATGAGCACTGTGTGGCTCTTTGGAAAGTATAACACAACACGGGAAATTATATTAATACATTATTTTTCTTCTTTACCTCTAATCTGTGAGAAATCTCAGGAAGTTTGGTAATTGCAGGCTCCTTGTAAACAAATTCTTGTTCATCTAAGTCTCCAAATTTGGATCCATAGAAACCAACACGGAAGTAAGTTCCAAACATTCGCTTTTGACCCTGATTGATAAGAAGGGAATTTACTGTATTAGTTATTCTTCCAAGTCATAATGATTTCAGTTATATGTCTTTTGCTTGTTTTCTCTTCCCCAATTAATATATAAGAAAGCCCTGTAATCTTTTACTTCCCCATATTTTGGAGACAAATCTTGTTCCATGTTGTATTTGTGCCGAGATATTAAAACCTCATTGAAAGATATTTATGAAGATATTTAAGAAGAAAAACTTAGCAGTGAAATGGTCATTTTGATGAAATTTGAGGTTAAGATTTAATATGATCATGAAATTATTTTTACAGACCAAAATAATGTATTTTTGTTATTATTTTAATTCCACTGTATACATTTCCACAAAATTTGAATTTTGCAACTGTGCAAAAATAAATAAATTGATTGAGTTTATGGAGAAGGAGAAATAAAGAAGCAATATGAGGGCTGAGAAGGCAGGCTTTTTCTTTCTTCCAATTTTTAAATTAAAAATACCAGGTAATTGATAAGACTGTTTAAACAGATGTAGCCAATCATGTATGCTCTTAGTTTGATTTTGACATTTTCAGTTGTGCTCCTTTCTGTAACTCAAATAACATTCATCTCTCTCTTTTTTTTTTTCCTTGTAAGGAGGACATAGCTTTCTCCTGACAGTGCATGTTTAACTGATTCATTAGCTTTCTTTACACTGCAGACTACCCTTCGCCGGTAGGTCAAAAGAAGTAGAAGCTTAGATTAGAAAAAGCAAATGAATCTATTTCGCATGTACAGTTTTATAATCACCAGTCAGGAACAAACAGTGCAATGTGCCTTGCTAGCAGGGCCTTTCCTTGTACCTTATTAATAATGCTGTCAAAAGCCTTCTGTAGCTTGCTGTGAGTCAAGGTAAGCTTCCTGAAGTCCCGATGTGCTTCCAGGATGGGGATGACAATTTTGTAAACCTCATTCACGGTTTCATACAAACCTCCCTTGTAGAAGAAGATAAAGAAGAACAGAAATTAGTATTCATACACTACAAAAAGAAAGTAGGTCTCCATTAATCATGTGACTGAAAAGGGGCTTTCAAGCGCTCTTTTTTAAAAACAGCTTTCTACAAACAGTAATAATAAGTGGGTAGTTCTGAGCAGCAAATCACAAACTGGACCTACTTTGGATCCCAAGTATGTTGGGTTGTCAACACCAAACTCATGTGTGAACAATTTAATACTGTCATGCATATGGTTTCTAGACAGAGGCCAGAAGAGAGAAAACTCAGATGAGAGGAAGGGAATGTCTTTGCTCAACATGGATGACGTTACCAAAAGCCATTAATCTAGACCTGCATCTGGACAATAAGAACGCAAATGATTTCTTTAGATGCTCTTTAGTACTATGGTAGTGCAATGAGCTGCTCAGAGTACTAGTATCTTGACTTTCCACACAGTGAATGTAGATTATGAGGCCAACAGCTGTACTCTGAAAGCCCAGGAGTAATTCTTTCATGTTTCATAAAATGCATAGCTTAAGCAAGATCTTTCTAAAAAGTTCCATCTCATGGTAAACAAAACAAAACAAAAACAACAACAACAAAAAAACCAAAACAAACCAAAACAACAATAAAAGCAGAAAACAGGAGGCTTAGCTCATGCTTGGAACCCCCACTTCTCTGTACGGGTTAGCAGCTTCAGAGGCCTGCAGTGCCCACAGAGAAGGGGCTGAACTAGACAACCCATCTGGTTGCAGCAGGACTGGGTCAGCTGGGAGACACATCTCTGGTTCAATGGGGAGCTCTGCGAACCCCGCTGGAAACAAGCTATGGATGTGAGCCAGGTTGCTCCTGACACAGCTCCCTGCTATCTGCCAATGCCTTTGGCTCTCACTCACCGTGCTGAAGAGCTCTGCTGCTTGTTCTAGTAGCCCGACCAGGCCGCTCTCTGAGAAGTACCTCCCAGAGCAAATGCCATCTTCATCTGGAGACAAAACATCATCCGAAACAGCAGACTCCTCCAGCACATTGGATGAAATGTTCTGAAATAAATCAAAGCAGACAAATCAGAAACATAGACCAGCAGGCTACAGTAAAAACCCAGGCAGATGCAGTTGCAGCATATCTACATGACAGGAGGGAGAATGAAATCGTGGAAGTGCTGCCAGAGGACACACAACTAAATTCCATCTAGAAGTTAATACAACGTTGTAAATCTTCACAGATGGCAGATCAGTTATGTTATAAGAATCTTAAACTTCCTTTCTCGCTTCACTTTCAAAAGACAAATTCCTGGAGGTCACCAGCTCACCTTCTTCTGCAGTGATCTCCATGAAGCTGCAACTCATTGAATTTCCTATGCTGCAATGCCCAGTAGCAATCATGTTCTTTTAGTTTCAGAGACAGGCAACTGCAAGCTGCACCTGAGACTTTCTGGTCTTTTTTTTTGTTTCCCCAGAAGAATGCTGAAATTGTCAACTTAACTCATGCAAGTAAAGGAGAACACTCTTCTTAAAACTACAATAATTGAATGTTGCTTCTTGTCTCAGACCCCACACCCTGATCCTGCAGAATTATTTAATTTTTTAATTTCTCATTAAAGTTACCAATATTATTGTTTGTTTAAATAAAAATATACCAGGTAGTCCCTCTTTGAGATTCTTAGTCATTAAATAACATATTTACAATTCTTTAGGATCTGTTTGGATAAATGATCAGGGTAGGTCATGGTAGGGTCAACATTAGAAATTTTAGAATACACAGAAATACATGGAAATGCACATTGATGTATGTGTACATGCAATATGAAACTAGCACCTGTAACTCTCAACAGAAAAGCAGCAGCACTAAGCTTTGATTTGCTAGTAATTTGAGGGGTTAAAGTAGGGCAGTTGCATCTTGCTTTAGAAAGTGACAATGGCAATCTGTCTGGGTGAAGGATAAATGCCTGCTGGCAAGCTATCTAACTTCTTTGTAAAGATATCTTTATAAAGTGGCAGAGACACCAAGGACTGTTACTACTGACTAGATTTTGCACAAAGAATTGACACTGCACATCACTAGCATCACAGAACTTTTCCCCATGGATTCTGTGGATACATTTATTTCTCGGTGGGTGAAACTTACTCTAAATAGGCTGCCATCAGTGTTAGTCTGTCCATCATGTTAACCCTACTGAAAGGGTCTGTGAGCCCACAAAGCCTGGGACAGTATAATTTGGAGTTAAGAATATGTCTGAACTGCAGCCAGAGGGAAAACTAGAGTATATTTTGGCTTATCCATGCCACTTTAGTCTCCTGGTACACTTCTGGGGCAGCTCATCCAACCAATGTTACAGCTTGATTTCTGTTGTTGTGGGTTTCTTTTTTTTTTTTTTTTTTATGTAACAGAAGCCATTAAGAATGTACAGAATGATATGCAGTCTTTGATGATTGCTTTTTGTTGCTGTTGTTGTTGTGGAAACAAGAAAAGAGTCCAGAGTAGTAATTTACTTGTGAAAAGAAGCCAAGAAAATTGCAGATACCAATTTATCTGCTCTTTGGCTTTAAACCTGCAATAACTTTCACTTCAGAAATGTATTTCCATGCTTAATAGTCCACAGAATATTCCAGTAGGAAAGTGGCTCCATGATATATTTCTGGGGCTTTAGCAAACTGTACATACTCATCTACTCATCTACTTTTTACCTTTGTCTACCTTCCATTTGGAAGAATTTTATAAGTCTCTTTTATATAGTAAAGGCTCATGAGCAATACAAGTTACTGTATATATCATCTGCCATTGCTATGGAACTTATCTGCCTAGTTTTCTTTAAGGAAAATAAACACAGCAACTCGTGTAAACTCAAGAGATTTGATAGTGACCCCAGCTCCTATTACCATGTCAGAAATGGCTAAGCTGAACAGCAGTTTAGATTCTGGAAGCAGCACAGTAGAATTAGCCTAGTGCTGGGCCTAGACCAATAAATCCTATGCCTCAATAGATGGGCATGCACCAAGTCTTTGTGTGTGAAAACATAAGGCAGTTTTTAAACTCAATTTATATGTGATTCATACTCAGTTGGAGTCCTCCTTATCAACTGTAGAAGGCATTTAGTGTAAACATGAGTTGAACTCAATGGGATTTTCACTGAAACTCTTTCCTCTCTCCAGGGATAGTTTTATGACTGCACAGTGGGAAACATGCACAGTTTTGTCATGCATACGGAACGGTTCTCACTCTTCTGCCAATGATTTTTCTGGATGCTTGCAGATTCACTGCGGGAGATGGGAGATCAAATGATTTAACCCTTTGCTGCCTCACTTTACTCACCTTTAAAAAGTGGTTAAGACTTCTCCTCATCCAGCATAATACTTAACTGCACATATTAACATCAGCCTCAATCAGCAACTGACTGTATTTCACCAACATTAGATTATGTCTGAGCTGAGAAAGTTCCTTCATAGTAAAACAAAGAACTGGACATAGACTCAGTGAGAGTTGGAATTCCAAATAAAACCTCAAAGTTTGAGTAGTTTTATGTTCTCTTTGAACAAAACCATCAGAAAAAAAAATCACCACAGGTGCTACAAAATGCAAACTTGCTTTTAAAGAATGGAAGAACAGATCATCACTGTTTTTGAGTAAACTGAAGTTCATAATTATGCAGATGTAGAGTCAGATGTAGAGTTTTGTAAATGGGCTTTGGTCATTAATTCATTTCATTATCTCTCCTCTGGAGTTGTAATTTGTTTGCCAAATACACATTTACACAATCATTTTTATGAAAAAGACCGACTTGCCTTAAAGGCTATTAAGCATAACTTTTTGCTTGCCTCATGCCTTAACTTCGTTTCTCTAAAATAACTGAAAACTTTTCCATTCATAGAAATCTGCAAAATCTGAGAGAAAAGAAAAGAAGGAATTGGGTTAGGTTTGAGTGTGCAGTCTACATGCATGCTGGGAGCAGTATGACGTATGGCAAGTGAAGACATCCACCTATATCTAGTGATATTAAGTAAGCAGTGGGAGAAAAGAAGAATATAGAAGCTTTAAGCCAGAATTTAGGAAGCACACAAAACTGGTAAGGGATGAAAAACAGCAGAAGTATAAATCCATGGCCAGAAGTTGAGCCAGTATGAGGTTTACAGGTAGTGCAAGAGCAAAGGCATTCTAGCAATAACACTAGTCCATTAGCTGATGACTATGCTGGAAATGTCAATGCTGATGTCCAGCACATTAATCTCAATGCAAAATGCCAAATAGTTCAATAATATTCACATTTACTATTTGGGGGAGAAATAAGAGATGATGTGGTTATACCAAAGGATGACTAATATAGTAGCTACTAATGTTAGACACTTAAAAATGATCTAGACTATAAAAAATGCCCGTTTACTGTTGGAATGAGCTAGGCAAAAGGCTACTCAGACAGCTAATACTGAGTTCCCATAGGTTTTGGAAAACTGGGTAGGTCCAGAGAAGGAAATGTGCTTTGTGGAGCTTGTTTTTCAAAAAGCAAACAAGATAAGCAGGTAGTGGTAGCTTTACCAGTCTGACATCCTAGGCAAACAGTGGAAAAACTGATGCAAGATTTTATTAATGAAAAAATAAAAGCTACTGTGGTTAAACTGAATCAACATCACAATATAGAAATCTGATACTTTTAATGAGATTACAGTCTCAGAAAATTGAGAGTGGCCAAACAAAAGATGTCTCTACATCAACATTTGAGTTAGTACCGAACAGCACTTCTACTAACTAATTAGAATGATTCAAAACCATTGCAGCAAATATTATATGAATGATAAATGTGTCCACAGACCTTAGAAGATAATTATAAATGAGGAATCATCAACATATGGAAATATTTTCAGAAACTAGGCCTTTTCTAATTTTTATTGATGTGTTGGAACAAACTGATAAGATCATTAATTTTGCATGTGAAATCACTTCAGGGGAGGATCACCAATATTACAAGATAAAGCAGTATATGAAAAAAATATCTACATTTCAAAATCTTGCTCTGGCAGCACAGAATGAAGCTTTTATTTGCAGGACATAGAAAAGTACCCTGAAAACAAACCCAAGAGAGCATTTGAGTAATAAGCTTGGCACAGAAAAAGACTTGGCGGAGCCCTTGGATATATAAACTGAGAGACACCTGGGTTTGGGAGCTTATGGGCATTTTTATTTGACTTTGGAGTGCTGCCTATAAAACCAATATGTTTGGGTCATTCGTCATTCATAAAGAAGCTGGTTAGTAACCAGAGGACAGTCAAAGCACTGGAGAACACAACTAAAGGAGCTCAGCAGTTAGCTTATCAGAAAGAATGTTGAAAATTATGTCTCTTGGGTTTGATAAATGAAAACTCTAGGAAAAAATATGCGTTAATAAAAGGATTTTGTTTAATAAACAGATTACCAAAGATTGGAAACTGAACCAGGAGATAGGCAGGCAGCAATGCATCAGCAGCCAGCTTAATAAATCATTGCCACAACTAGGACTGATGATGGATTCTTCACCACTGTAAGTTTAGCTACCAGCACATGCGCTTCTACTACACGTATCACAGGAAAGAAGCCAACACAGACCATCCCAGCCGTAGGCCATCGGGCCTTCCTACCTGGAAGGTGACGCTGCCCACCGGGAGGTAGCTACGGTCCTCCAGCATGCTGAGGTATTCCGCCACGAGCGCCGCGGCGTGCACCAGGCACATGGCGGCCTCCGTGTAGCTCTTCCTCTTGGTGTGCTTCTCCGCCATGTTCTGCAGCCACGTCAGCCTCAAGTCGGGCGACGTCTGGTACCCCTTGGCAATCCTAGTGCAGACAGGAATGACTGACTCTTTAAAACAACTCTTTAATTAAAATTATTTAGAATGTATTTTAAAATTACCTTTAATTAAAAAAAAAAAATCTTAGTTATTCTCCACAGAGGCTGCAGTGGATGGAGATACCTCTAACACACAGCAAAAGAAATGGACCAGTTGGTGTGGCCAGCACACAGAGGGCTAAGAAGCAAGTAAAACTGATGTGTTTATGGGCCCCTGAATGCCAGGCTTGTTGAAATCCATGCCCTCCAACCACCTCCCAATGCCCCCACAAGAAACCCTTCTTGCCCTACAACCTGGCCCCCCAGATGGAGATTTGCCATGCTAAAGCAGGAATGAGCTCTAATAAAACAGCTAGATGCATTTCATTCTCCATAGCTTGTCCCCAAAATGCATAGTTCTGAGGCCCACTTCATGGTAGGATTTCCTTAGTAGCAATTCTAAATAGATTCACCTGTACATGAGATCCATGAGCATTTCTGGATCTTCCTGAAATTCCCTCATTTTCACTGTATCTGACAGGATGCTGTTCAGATTGCACAGCAGCTCCTCGACCTGCAGTTACACAAACATCAGTGCGCAGTTCTCAGATTTTTCCCCTAAGAGAAGACTACTGGCATCTGCACCAGCTAACACGTTATTTTCTCTTGGTCCCTCTTGCTCAGGGAAATATCGGAATGCTGGATTGCTACTACATGCATTTTCCCAACTCATCTTAATGCAGCAAACAGTGGTGGCTGACACAGCAAATTACATTCACAAAAAGCTGGAATTACCGGATCTGCTTATTTTTGAAGGGGGGGGAAAAACACACACACAAAAAAATCACTACTAATGGAATTCACCTTTTAGCTGGTATCAAAGCAAAAGATTTTGTAAGTCTTCACTACAACCAGCATTTTTACATAGCAACTAACAATTGTCTGAAATACTTTGTGATTACGGATGCTGCTGCTACCTTACACATTGAAAAAATTCCTATGATGTTGTTTGTTTGCAAATACAAAGAATCAAACCCCAGCTTGTAGAACTCATTCAAGGCACAGTTCCTATTGGAACTATGAGGGCAATGTTTTGCCTAAAACTAGAGTTGGGTCTCATCCAACATGATTCCAGTGGAGTTTCTTAAAATATTTGCCATGTGCTCCAATTCTCCCTCATTTATTGCTACACAAGATATAAGCTTAGGCAACAACACCTGCTTCCTTATTTTCCCTGCTCTGGAAGGGACTAGCTCCAACACATTCCTACGTGAAAACTACTGTAGAAAGTGGTGGATGGCACAAAAGATTCAACCTGAACGGGAAATGGAGTTGACTGCATATCCACATCTTCCTCTGCGTAGGCCAGGATGGTTCGTAAGGATCGTCGAAGGAATTCCTCATTAAATTCAGGTGATTTGCCAACCAAAGAGGCTAGTGACATGGTCACCTGCATCTTCACTCTTGCAAAATTCTTAAAAAAGTAAAATAAAAAGAGAGAGAATGATGACTGCTGCACCATGCAGATTTGCTCATGTTGGCTAAATAAACTCAAATTCCTCCTGCACACTAAGTGGGTTAAACTCACTGCTCAGGGCAGTGATCTCTGGAGCACCAGTCAGTCCAGGTCTACCTGTTTAAGGCAGAAGTGTCCAGTTCTGACACGTCCATGTTTTATGGCAAAAATGTGCCTTTGAACAAATGCACTTGAGTGAGACAAGGGCAGTCACGATACCCCTCCTCTCCTTCCATCCTTTGCACAGACCAGTAGATCTGTACATAGGAGGAAGCAGGACTGGGAAAACATTCTGGAAACAAATCTGCAAAGCATAAGGCCTCTGGGGCTTCAAAGCAAATTCTCTCCTGCATATCCAATGCTTTCACATATTCAAAGTTTTTAAAGTGGCAACCTGGGGAAAAATGCTATGCAAGAACAGATAATCTCCAAAATGCACATGAGTGTCCTAACATGCTAGGACATGGTCAATCTGCATGCATAACAAACATACCTAGCTCCATGTGTGGACAGAATTGCTAGTTTAAAGGTCTTTGAGACCAAACACCAAATGAAAAAAATTGCAATAATATCAACATCCAGCAGTTCTATTGAAGCCTCAGTTGCGTCAGAATAGAATTGCTCGGTATGACACACAAAATTTAAATAATTCTGACACAGAACTGAAAAAAGCAGGAGACAAATGAATACTTTAGCTTATGCATGGCAAAGTACTTGTCCTCAGATTTCTGCCACTGTTTTATTTAAAGATGCATTTACAGATGATGCAGAAAAGTGTCACATTTTCCTAAACAAAATTCTGAGTAGTGCTATTACAACTACTCTGCCCCTACACTTGTGGCACTCCTTCACGTTCAAATGTGCTGAACAGCACAACACTTGATATACTAATTTATCTGCTGATATTATTTTTTTTTATATCACACTTTCAGTTTCAGTTTCAAATCTTCACAATAAAAGGTGGTACAAGGAATACTGCTGTTAGCAATATCTTACACTGGCAGAGCTGAAGCTGTATCTCATGAGCAGATAAAGCGTGGCACAGGCTTGAGTCCGTGTAATATCTATGCTGCTGCTGCAGTGATGAAGGACTCTTTGGCACAGGTCAGCACACTGCTCCACCTCCTCTTCAAACAGAAAATCTCCAAACTAAGAGAAACAGAGCAGACACCATTCATTACTGTCATTTCTGGCACGAGCTCAGTGACAAAATCCCCTGCTTCAGACAAAGGTTGACATTTACATTCTTTTGATTTGCACTTGTGATTTTTGTGTCCCTTTAGATTTCATTTTCAAGCTTTTCTACAGTAGTATGATTTTTAAAAATGACAGAAGAACAATCTCTTTAAAAAAAAAAGGTTGCAAGGAGCCAGGAGCTATCAAAACCATCCAACATCAAATATTGCAGAATTCTTACAAGCATGAAAAGAGTTGCTGGCCCCAGAGCATATGATGGTTGATGAAACGTGCAACTATTCCCTTAAGCATAAGTAGCCATTACTAATTTTTCAAATTAATGTCCTGCCATCCACTTGCCCTCCAGCATGTTCTTCCCTTCACAGTGTACCATCAAACTCCCACAGCCCAGCTTACATGCCAGGCCCCCTTTTTAAGTGTTTCCACAATATACCTAGTAGACAGTTAACCCAGAGAACAGAATACCTGCCTGGAGGAGCTGTTGCTGTAATCATCACAAATGCACCGGTACCATATGTACATAGATAGGGCTGATAAAGGTGTGTGAGCAGAGGAACACAGGATATTACATTTGTAGGCCTGTTTCTCAGCTTTTCCCACTCCATTATCTCACTGTTGTATGTCTAATCTTTATAATGTGTCATTGGGTTCTATCGTTTTTATTTGTTTGCAATATAACACTTATTTACCTATGGTGTAAAAGAAGTAATTTGGATGATTGCTTCCTAAAATATAGGACTTACTCAGCTTAACTGGAATGCCTGTTTCAATAAGGATAATGACTGCTTTACAAAATGCACAATTTAATTGCGAGTTAGCTTTCAAAGATAAGGCGCAATGAGAAATGTAATTATGGATTTTATAACTACTCAGGTACTATCCTGTAATTAGGCTTTGTCAGCCGATCTAAATTTAAGTGTGCAAAGTCCATTAACTGGACAGCAGTATACTGTTTGCTATTTGCATTTTAGAATAATTTAGGGGAAAAACATGTATGATTTTTTCCATTTGCCTTATAAGTGGAAATACTTTTTTTTTTTGAGGGAGAATGACTCTTCAACAGATTTCAGAGAGTCCTCATGAAGCAACTAACCCTTTATGACATGTATTCTAAAAATGTTCGGTCAAATTCTATATTCATGTGATTTTTGAAATAAATTATTTTCCATGAGTGAAAGTGAGATTAGGATGAAGTTTTATTTCCCAGACAAAGAAAATGCTTGTCAACATCTTAAAATTTTATTAGAATTTTAGGATCTATCTTTGAATTAGAAATCTCCAACAACCCCCTGGTCTTAGTTAGTCTTAGTTTTGATTATTCTTCCACTTGACTGATTAGGTACTGGTTCTGATGATATAATAATTTAATTTTGACTTTATGGCAACTGACATATGATGATGACGCATGACATCAGCATTCCTAAAAATTAAAACTGGAATGCATGCTAAATATATCTTTTTATTAGCAAATCCTCTATTTTTCACAATCAATGGCCAGGACTACAAGGTTATTTGGATTCAATTACTCCATTTTTTCTGTTGTTACTGACAGAAGAGTCCAGAATAACAGCAGAAGTCCCCGGATAATCACGATAATATTCCCACAGACAGGTATCTGCATATGCTAATCACACTTAATGAATGACACCTCACAGCTGCAAAGTGGGTGGACACACCTCCACTCTGACATTAGCAACCTGACCAGAGGCATGGAAGCAAAAGCCTATCAGCAGCTCACCTTAGCAATGAGCGCTCTGAGGGTACCAAAGCAATGTGTCAGGTATGTTGTGCTCTGATCACAGCCAAGGGAGTTCACCAGGACCTTCAGAACTCCTCCCAGAAGATTGTCTCTGCACTCTGCTGCAAAGCTGGCCTGCACGTGGAGGAGAAAACCAACATCGGCATGAAGCGGCTCATGAATGGGCGAAGCGGGAACCACGGTTCTCCCTTCCTCTCTGCAAGGGTCTCACAATGTCAAATAATGCCAGGTTGGATATCACAGCTTTTTTCAATTGTTAGCATCTGCTACAGAGAAAATTCAAATCAATTCTGTAGAGATCAGGAAGATAGAAAGGAGCAACTGATTCTCGATATCAAAAGACCCTCCAACGCATTTTAAGTCAGCCAACCTTCTTCAGTGACTCCGGAAGCTCAGTCCATCTTCTGGTCACTATTGCTTGTGCCTTGGATAAGGAAATGATTCTATGGTAGGCAAGTATCTGCCTTCCCCATTCCCTCATAGTCTGATTTCTTGGACATAGAGGTTGGATAGATAGGCTGGTGTGCTACACTCCAACACACTGCCTGAGCACCTGAGAGAATACGAGCAATGAGAGAGGTTGCAAAAATGTGCCCACTAATATGAAATCCGTTAGTTACATGCTTTTCTAGTAAGAGGTTCTCAAAACCAAAGTTTTCCCTCACTACATTTGAATAGGAATGAGGCTCCAGCATATATACTCCCACACATGTGGAGTCTCTTTCCTGAACCAGGAGGCCAAGTCTCAGCCTGGTCAAATATTCTACTGCCACCATTGGACTGGCAAAATTTTGCTGCAAGTTAAGGTACAGTTTCTTTCTTTTTCCCTCTTCAAGATTATACAAGTTTATAGGGGATCTTTAATCAAAACAATTTCTTCTGCCTAGGGTACCAAAGGAGAAATGATTCTTTCTTCCACTAGCTTCTGGACTGGTAGGAAGCCAAATCTGCAGTTTCTCACCTGGATGATATTCTCCTGCATATCAAGAATAATCAGATTAGCTTCAGTCGCCAAGTTTCCGCTGATCAGAGCTTCTTGATCTAGCTCAGCTTTTGTCCTGGAAATAAAGACTCTCTAGTTAAAGTACACAGTGAGTACCAAAGGAGCTGGATGACCTATTAAACAAAGGCAGGCAAGGCATAATACAAGTGATACCAATCAGAATAACACTGAAGGAGCAAGTAATGAAATAGGCTTCAAGGTCCAGCAAGGAGAGCTGTTATGTTAGGTCACAAGTTGCCCAGCGGAGCACTAACAGCTAGACCTTTGAGTAGATCAAATCGATACTGCTGCTTCCATAATAGCCATCTATAAAACAGTTCCTTCATCCTTGGTATCAGTTCTGAAATTAATACTTTGCCTGCAGCAGGACACCAAAACCCAAAACAGAGTAAGGAAGAAACTTTTCCAGAGAAAAACAGAATAAACGAGCAGGCTTTGGCGAAGGGAAAATTGTTTCAATGACTTAGCAGCAGTGCTAGGTAAAAATGTTGGTTCTTGAGACTGTTGACAGACAAGACAACAGACTCAAACACCTCAGGGTCAGTGAAGTAGCATCCCAGGAGAGGAATGGAGCAAACAACAGACTCTTTGAACAACTTCCAGCAACCACTCAGCCTTTCATGCTCACCGTGCTGATTAGATTAGCTCTGACACCTTTCTTAGCTGAAAACCATGACACCAATCTCAATCCCAAAGTTGCAGTCATTCAACCAAAATTTACATATCAAGTGGTTTTACTGAACTACTGCAAAGAGACACTGTAAAGTGCTGCTTGATGACTGGTTTACTCTGGCTCACTTCATTTAAACTGGTTGGGGGAAGCAAGGGGCTTTCAAGGCAAAATACAAAAGTTCACACAGGATTTTCACATCTACCTGTCAGGTACAGAGGACACGGCTGTTATCTTGTAAAAGTTCATATAAATTTGAAAATATTAATCTTTGTGTTCAAAAGATGCCATGTGGCAACAACACAGCTGCCTAGCAAAGGATGATTCACTCATGTTAAAATCAGAATAAAGTCAGTGCTCTGAGTTCAGTTTAAAGCATGGTGAAGCACATCCTCAGTGCTCACAACAGTTCTACTGGCAAGAGGCCACCCACTGGGCCTTTTCAAAAAAATTCTGCCATATGCAAAAACGACATATCTCCTTTAGGGAAAAGAACAAATTCCATGCATGCAGAAACTTGGCATATTTCAACAACATGAAAATGTTATTAGTAACACAAATCACTTCTGAAAATACAACCTTCTGTAACTCTGGACACTGACTTGTCTATTATACAGTACTGATAAGGTGAATTATGCTGATACCTTATTATTTATGACCTGCACCTGAAAAATGCTCAGTATGGAGTCATTTTCTCTGTTGTTCTTGCAAATAACTCTTCTAAAGTTTAACGCTGTTAAATTGAGTAATGTTAAATTTCTCAGGCAAACCCAGCTCAACTGATTTAGTGAGGCAAAACTTATGTCCCTATATTGTATACAGTGCAACACCAAAATAAATGTCATATCAGACCTCAGCAGAAAATTTGATATGACATTTATCAAGGACTACTGTTTCCCATTCTGATAATCAAATCTGTGCAGATAACTATTTAAACCTCTCATTCAAGTATTTATGATCTCTTTATTGCATCATAGCAACAGCCAGATCCCTCTGCCACATAAACATGTTTTATTTATTTCACCTTGAAGAGAAGTGGAAAAGGACTGAAACTGCTGACTTCATAACAAAACTAGCTTGGAAGAAAGAAAGAAATATAAAAGGCACCAACAGTTTGATTCTAATGAAGGCAATTCATGTTTATTAACTGACTTACTTATCTTGCTTCTCATTTGCCTGTCGCCAGTGAGTCTGCTCTTTTCTCCACCGCAGGTTTTCATTTAGCCCCACTGATCTGTCATTCCCTGGAAGTGCAACGTACATCAGTAGGATTAAAAGCAAAGAGGGACAACTGAAGCCTGATAGCTCATCTGCAGAAGGGGCTGTATTTCTGCAGCAGTCTGTTCTGAGCAAAGCTCAAACCATTCGGCACCGCAGCCTCAGGGTGCTAGTCAGAGGACAGGGCCCCATCATTATTTCATCTAGGACTTTTAAAACATCGCCCTGGTTATAGATGTCTTCAAAGAAGGGGAAAAAAAAAGAGTAAATCCGTTTAATAAATGAAGCAGACTTTTTGGTATCGGTGTTTTCTTCTTACTAATATTTTGACATGTTTGACATGATTGCATGACTTTTGATTAGATTCTAACACAATTTATTTATAAAGTTTTAAAATTTCTTAGCTGGCCTCATAGTCTTCATTTAAAAACTGTTCAGTCCTAACTACAGCATTGGCAATTGAAATCTAATGATGTTTTTATCCACAGCAAACCCAAAAAAGGCCTACAAGGGAAACACTGGAACAAAAATAAAGGTTAAAAATGGCTAGCGTGCATAAAAGGCAACGAGGATATTTATATCTATAACCTCTTGAGATCCTCTCAAAAGCCATGGGAAAGAGTGGGAGGAAGTACCGGCTGGTATTCTGCAGCGTTTCATCATTTCTCCTCTGGCTCCTTCACCTCTCAGCAAAGCCTCTTCTAATCGGGCCTTAACATCTCTTGACTTTTGCAGTGCCTGAGTGCTGACTTTATCCGAGCTCTGTTTGCCCTGAAAGCGAAGGCAAAGCAATTAGCAGCAGAGCCTGCACCTTTGAATGTGAGCCCAAATTACACCAGCAGAACCAGAGACGATGAGAAAGGTCTAGAGAACAGGCAAAAAAAGCTGGGACTATGACTGGCTAATATAAAAAAGACTGATTAAAGGTTGTGCATGCAGAAAGAGGTGATACATGTAATGCTATAGAGAGAGAAACTGAAACACAGAAAGTTGTATTTGACCTCTTTCAGACAAGTTGTGTTATAGAAGGGAGTCCTGATGTTCAAAATCTTAACCACAGGGCCATCTAACACCACCTCACTTTGAAAGTGGAGGAGTGTAAAGAGAACAACTATAGCAGCAAATGTTTATCTCCCTTCACAGGTGGAAAATGCGGGTAAATTAAACATGTATGTAGATTCCTAGAATATTTAAAATAGTTGTTTTTAGACACCTAAAATAGATTGTTCCTCATATCAATAGTTCCAAGGAAGGAACTTGGTGGGACTTCCTCAGACGTTTTGGATGCATTTTACTTGGAGGGTAGAGTCAGTTGTTTTATCTGAATTAGTCAGTCCACTTGTAGCACAGAATACACAAGAGCTAACCTAACTCTTGCAAAAAATGAGCTTCCCTAGGACAGCCAGGGAGAAAGACCAAAAAAAAAAGAAAAGAAAAAGGAAAAAAAATAAATGAAAACAGTCCAACAGTCAGGCTACCTTTAACTTACCTTGTACTCAAAGCATGAAACACAAATGAAGAGGAGGTCTAAAATCCTGTTGAGTTGCATGGATGGAAGGTCTGCAATCCATTTCTGTATGAGGTTCTGATCAGCATTTTTCATGATCCAGAGGAAACAGATCAAAAGGTTGCGAGAAGTATCAGGACCTAATGTAGTATTCTGTCTGTAGGGCTGGAAGCAGATAAGGTAAATGTTGGTTGTAAGAAGAATAAGAAGGCCACTCAAATTAGGAAGTGTTTTTTAAATTTCAAGGTAGTCAAATCCCAGGATTTGATTTAAGTAAGTCAAACACTTCTAGGCTATAGTGATTTCTTTTTTTTTTTTGAGTTTTCTCTTTTTTTTTTTTAATATCTGTGCAATTAGTGACAGTAAGGCTAGCTGCATGCAAGTGAGGAAGCCGCACAAAGGCTTTCTTGCACAGATGCACACACACCAATTTCCCTAGAAATTAATGCAGGGAGAGATCTGTAACTGTTTGTTTCCCTCTTGCCATGCAGTGCCAGCCAAGTAAGTAGAAGACAAAAACAATTAGAGAGAGAAAAAAAGAGAGAGAAAGAAAAAGGAGGATTCTGAGTCATGAATCCATGGATCCAGGTGGCACTGAGACTGGGAGGCAGCTGGGGAGTGAAAGTGACGTTTCCAGATCCAGAAGCGTGTCTAGGCAGGCTGTGGATAGGCAAGTGGGCAAAAAACGATGAAGGAGAAGCTAAATGACTGGAAGAGATCAGTGGGAAACAACACTGGGAGTATGAGATATTCTCATGAGGGTTGGAGAAACTGAGAAAGCACTTTCTTGTGACCCTAGCTGTTAGCCAGAAGTGAAGGTAAAAAGACAAAAGTAGATCCAAGAAAAGGGATGCACAAAGCACTGGACATACCAGGGATGCCAGAGACATTCCGGAACTCCTGACGTTGAACTGGTTCCCTGCAATGGCAAGGGCCACGTTTTGACTGATTGCAGCTGCAGACTCTTGTTCTTCTTCTGGATTGCTTGTGCGCCCCTTTCCACCTCGGGTATCTGAAACTAGATTTGAAATATCTCAGTGGGACTGCAGGGAAGAATCCAGCTGCTGTTGCACTCTCGTATTTCACAGTACTGCCATCTGTCACCAAGCTAAACAACAACCACATCCACCCCCAATACTTATGGTCTGACTGGATGCACCAAGCTGCAGAAGAGGCACAGCACTAACATGACACATTGCAGCTATCTGCAAAGACTGTCAAGTTATTCAAATAAACGATGGAAAAGAGCAGATGAGTCCAATAAGATCTAGTTCTTTGTTTTTCAGAAAATCTGTTTTAAAAGCAAAGGCTTGTTCTTAAGTTCAAAGCCACGCAAGTGCTCGACAGGCTTGGATTGGGCCATCCAGCTCCACTCTAATCCAGAGGAATAAGAGGATCATCAAAGTCATGCATTGGTTTGGGGTGCTAATATCTGACAGAGCCAGTATTGCCTGCTGGTTTAAAGGGGCAAACTTAGTCTCAGGCATCTCGCAGTTTCTATTCTGCACTGGTTCTTAACGTCATCCTCAGTAGATAAATGTATTCACACATAAGCATTATAAAAATCTCTGATTCCAAGTGTCTACTTTGGGATTTGGAAGAACTGGCTTTCAGAGAAGGTGAGTGACCAGCCAAACTCAGCGTATTCAGAACTAATGACAAATATTCAAATAGAAGGGCACTAAAAATGAGCGATACTGGTACATTTGGGCTTCCTCACTCTCTGGTTTTCATCTGTGGTATAAGGACAGCACTCAGATTACAGGAGTGTAGAAAGATTTCATTAGTCAGTATGTAATAAATGCTTTCATACTCTTGAATTGTAGGTACAAGGTACATTTATAGTATTTTGATCCTGATCAAAATATCTATATCCAAATACATGTTTCGCATCTATATGCAAAGCATTCTCAGAACTAGTGGAAGTATACGGAATTGTATGGATGGAAGTATATTCTTCAAAGATCGTACCTTTCTTGGAGAGTCCTTAATTTCTTTATGAAAGTGAAAGGCAGGTTTCAAATAGTACAGATCTGCTATCTCACAAAAAAAAAGGGGCAGCAAATTGCTACTTTCAACAATTCGTAAGAATATATGCTAGGAAATAGCTTAAAATATAGTGTTTTAAAATGTTTATAAATTAGGCCAAAATTTATAGCTATGAAAGTTAAGAAAAATATATTATCTGTGTGCCAATGATATCATTTGCCTGAGACTAATTTAAGCCTCATGATAATAACACTAAAGAGCAATAGAAAAAGGCGGAAAGAAGAAAATCTAATTTAACTGTGATGCAACACATTGTCATAATATTCTTGTTTTTTTCCATACTGTATTCCAAATTTATGTATATCTTAATATTTCTTGCAGACCTAGAAAACTCACAGTATTTACAGGCAGCAGTGTATGTAGATACACCACTGGTCTATCATTTGCTAATAAAGTAAGCACACTGAAGTTTTTCATGTCTGTGAAAAGCCAATTTACTTCCAAATAAAGAAATAATCACCCCTGCAACACTGTAGATAATTTCTGCTCTTAGGGAAACGTATTTTATGCTAAATAGTCTGATTAATTTGACAAGTCACTCTAAGGAGCTGAAAAAGAAAGGTCTTACTTGTAAAATCATGGAGTTGTGCCAGTGAATCCAAAATAATCCCAACTAAAGGGAGGTAGAGAGCTGCAATTTTAATCTTCACCTCTTTTTTGGAGCAACGTGGGTCTAGGTCATGGGAACTCAGCAAGCTAAGGACAGCACAAACAGCTTTTCTTTGCACCTTGCTAATCCTGTTATTAACACAAAAAGAAGCATGAGCTCCATTAGTGGGACATGCACAAATTATTTATAAATCAAAGATAAAACAAACACATGAACCGCTGTGAATGAAAAACTAATGCACCAATATTCTTTAGATAACCCCTTCCATTCTGAACAGAGAACAACATTCCCTGCAAAACATAATTTTTTTTTACATATCCAATTAGCTCACCACACATCAAAGAGCATCAAAACTTTCCAAGTATCCCAGAAAAAATAAGCATGTAGAAGATATATGCTTAGTTAAACTCTTAAACCTCTCCAAAAAAGGCAGTGATGTTTTAGAGGGAAGAGTAATTGAAATATTAAGTTGCAATCTCAGGTCACCTATTTGGCCAAGATTATTGCAACAAATCGTGCGTTTGTATTCACTGGGGCAAACAGACTGCAGGAAAGCAATCACTGTATTACTGGCTGATTACAGAGAGACTCTTGTGTAGTTTTCCAAAACGCTCTATATCTCATTATAATTTTATTTTACTTTTAATACAGACCCTTTTTTTTTTCTTCACTCTGTACTATCTGAACAGAGGATGAACATCATTCTTTTGTGTCCCTTTGTTCACAATCAGTTTACTCCATGGCAATGTGACCGAGTTGCTAATCAAGTGAGAATTTCTGCAAAGGATGTCCACTTATTTCCATAGAGGCTCACACACTATTACTTGCTTATAGAGGTAGAACCAAAGAAGCTTTGTAGGAACCTATCCAAAGGCTGAAAATATTATTTCATATAGCTCCAACCAACACTGCCACAAGGCTTTTAGTGCATTCAGCTGCACTCAGCATGGGCACCTACCCTTCACCATCTGCATCCAGGGCTGCCGCCAATTCAGTGAAGAGTAACCCCGTCAGAAAGTGCTGCTGACGATACTCGGATGAAAGGTCAAACATGCTAGCAATTTTCTGGTCTTGGAAGCTAGAGCAGGAGCTAGAATTCTGCAAATATATATATATATATATATATATATATATATATATATAAGTATTGAAAGATAACCAAAATGAAAGCTCATTGAAGAGGTAGACATGACAGCCTACGCAACCATCCTATCAGATTATAGAAACCTGGTTTCTCTGATAGGAAATACCCTAGCAGAGATACAGCCCAGAGTTTAAAAGAAAGTCAGTTATTTCGGGAAAAATATCTGAATAAGAAATAAATAAATAAATAAATAAATAAATATTTTTTCCAACATGCTTCTTGCCAGGATGCAATCTCATCCATTCAGTTCTGTGGAAGCAGCTCATATAACATTTTCAAGATGTAAAATTTGCACCTCATACCTTTTGGTTCAGATAGGGTACAAAACCAGAACCTGCTCCAGATTTGGGAAACTTTACTCGCTTTTGCGGAGCAAATCTCAGGCTGTTTTTCCTAGGGTGAGAAAACCCTCCGGAGGAGGAAGGTCTTTGGGTCTCAGAGGCTTAGCACAGTGTCTCTTTTTGGCATCCAATGGTCTAGTAGGGGAGTAAGGCCAGGTGTGAAGGAGATGTGAACAGTGTTTCCCTTCACCCTGGAAACCCTAGGCTGAACTTGTTGGCAGCCTTCAAACTGCTGTATCTTTTGCCTTTGACCGATATACAGCCAGTCCAGGAATGGAAAGCTGCTGCTATATTTGTGCTGTGAACTTTTTAGCTCCCCCAATCATAGGTCTTTGCCACAGGTCACTTGCAATGTTTTTGTGACCCGATCAGATGAGCATAACTCTTAGAGTTTACTTTCCAGTGCAGGTGCGGGGCTTTATGAGTCCAAAAATTGCTTTTAATTTATATTGTTCAATATTTTGTTCAATATTGTCTCCCAGTATTTCTGTCAGTCATCTGGGAATGGTCCCAGAAAGCAAATGCATGAAGTAGCAGTACACTACACTATGACAACTCTATTACAGCATATTGGGCCAAATGAAACTCACATCTCTAAGCAGCCCAAACTTGTGGTTCTACACACTTAAACACACCACCATTTAGACCTCAAATAGACAGACACTGACTGTGCTCTATTTGTGTCTGTGGGAAAACACTAGGGTGTAGAGCTCCTAGTTAAGTGAATTAGGAGAATGTATTTGGCCTTGCCCCAAGAATTCCAAGAGATTTATTCACAAGACCATATTTCTTTCTGAAAAGCTAACTCTAGTTGGGCAGTGCTCCTACAGACAGAGCAGAATTACTACAGTGGTGGTCAGCTACTGTATTAAATCATGTAAAGGCCACAAAAGTGCTATTGATTCGTGTAGGTGGTACTTCGTAGGTTACTCTTAAAGCAGAAAAAGCTAAGAGGAATTCCCATTCAGCATTTTTATTTATTTTGCTTTGTTTCCCATAAGCGGAGGAATCACATATCTGGATCTCTGGCACCCAGGAGCAGCATTAAAAAAAAAAAAAAAAGAAGTGAAAACTCAGATTCTGAGATTTTCAAGCGCTGTTTTTAAAAAGTCAGTAAAACCTTAAAGAAAATGATATTTACTGATATTGACTTGTTAAGGCATTAGGTGTGTTAGTGCAAACATTCAGTCAGTTCCTTGGTAATGACACCTTAAACGTCACCTTTGGGTCTACTTCTCCTCCCTTCCAGGGTTGCTGCAGTTATGAGGCACCGGACTGAAACACTTTAGCCTAGCATTTAGCCTAGCATTTGACTCCTAGAAGACCTCAGTGACGTGGGAATAGGCAGCCTACCACCTGTTATTAGGCAATCTACTCTACAGTCAAAGTAAGGTACTATCTAGGAGAACTTAGGGGAGAAGAGCACAAGACCAGGTATAACAGTGCATGGCGTGCCAGGCGTATGTCTCCACTGAGCATTTTTTGCGAATTCTGTAGAGGATGGTAGGAAACCCGGACTCTGAAGAAGTCTAGAGATGTGTGACAACTGAGGATTTGCCGTAATCATATCCATACCCTATCAGGTTTCAACTTGTCTACTTCCAATTTTGTCGTAGTACTCCTTTACCTGTTACTCTTCTACTCTTTTCCTACATCAGTGAATTTGGTCTGCTCAGCCCAAATGTGACTGATTAACCCAAGTAACTGAATACAGAACACTACCAGTCTTTCCCTATGTATGCGCTTCATGTGGAAGCCATGCAAGCATGTCTGATGGATGCCTACCTGGGAAGAGAGGGAGGGAGAAGGGGATGCTGGAGCAGAAGGTGAGGTCATGAAGAACAGATTCAGGTTGAGGTAATGTTCATGACTGCAGAGGATTCTCAGGAACTCCAGTCTCATGGAAATCAATGTAGAGAGTGAATTGAGCTTGTTTGAAAGCTAGAAAAGTAAACCAAAAAAAAAAAATAATGTGACACAAGTATCATGTGTTATTTAAATGCTCACACAGTGAAATACTCTGCGTTCTGAAATAGAAATATCCAGTTTAGTAGGAATATTCTAGTAGCCCAGCGTGCAATAAAATGATCACTGGTTCCCTGTTCCAGTTTTCATGCATTCGCTGCTTTTATTGGCAGCATTTTCCTCCTTCATCTCTGGCTGATTTCCTAAGAGTTATTGATTGCTTTTTTCCTCCCAGGGAAAAAAATATGTTTTTCATTTTTGTGTAACTTCCAAGTTAATGTAAAAGCAACCAAACTTTGCTGAATCCATGGCAAATTTATCAAAAGATCTACTAGGTAGCACACTGCACAGATGGCCTTGTCCTTTCCATGTAGAATTATAGGACACCAGGCTGGCATGGACCTTGGGTTCTCCCATGCACCATCCACTAAAGCTTGGTCTCGTTTTGGCAGAGAAGCTTAAACAGGTATATTGGGTCTCAAGATGGACAGTTAACTTTACCCCTCTAATATACAACAATACAGTAACAATGTAATTGGGAGGAGTGGAAAACAAGGAGAGAATCTTTTTGATTGAATGGCCAATCCAAATATTGCCCAGGCACAGCAATGCACTGTAAGTGCCAGATAACAGAAGCTGCTAAAACTAGTAGGGAGGGTAACCAGGAACAGCACAATGCTGTTGTGTGCAGGTTTTAACCTGTGTTCTGCAGATGCTGGGCTGTAAAAGAACAGACCTACATCCATGGATGCTTGCAGTTGTGCAAGGATATGACATTTCTGAAAGAATCTTAATCTCAACATTTTCCTGCTGACCACATATCAAAAGAGATTTGAAGTCTCTATATATGCAATAGGAAGTAGAAAACCTACCATGGTCTTGCACTCTTTAGTTCAAAGGATATTGATGAATAAATGGCAAACAGAACAAAACACAAAATGGCTCTTAAATCAAATGCAATCACATGATGCCTACCTGGTTACAATAGTGTTTGATGAGATTAAACACAAATCCTCGGTCCATTAGGGAAAGAAGATCATACAAGAAAAATGCTAGGCTGATATTAATTTTTTCTGCTTGCTCAGTTTCCTTTATTATAAAAAGAAAGAAAAACAATATGCAGTTACGATGTATAGAACTCGTGAAAACACTTTGAAGAATCATTTTAGAATGATGTTTGTGACAGTTCTCAGAAACATACCATGCAATGGGCTAGACGAGATTGTTTCTCTTTTCTAATTTACTTTATCTTGCTAAAATTATGCAGAATCACTCTTGCAAATTATTTCTACAGTTGTTGCTTATAGAAAAGTATATCACAGCAAGGATAAGTTTAGTTGTGCAAATTTTGTGAATGACAACACCAAAATGACATTTGAGGCATTTGTTGTGAACTTCATATGACTTAAATCCTGTACACAAGATTTTTTTCTTTTTAATCTTCAAAAATATTAATAAAATTCTGTATTGGCTCTGCTAAAGGATTGCTAAAATAAATCAGAGAAATTACTGTGGAACTTCAGGGCATCTCCAATACATTGTCAACAGTGTGTTTGAACATGCATTGTCTGTAAAAATCACAAGTATATTCTCTACTGCTGTTCTATGAAACTCACTAATGGCCTTAATTCTGCAGACATTGCAATAGGGTTTACACACATGGAGGTCTCTCACAGTTGAGCTTTTTACACTCAAGCTATCAAATTTGAATTGAGTTTACAGTCCATAAACATGTGCCTATCTTACGAAAATACTCTAAACTATTAACTGCTTTCAAAGCATTAGTTTCAAGCAAAACCTACAAGTTTTTTTTTTTTTACTGTAACAAACTTGATTCATACGTCTTTTTTAAAAATAAGTTGTTCATACATAATTAGACATTCTGTGCAAATCATTTCTCTGCTTGTGGCTAGCGCAAAGGAATGGCAGATGATTAAGCAAAGGGTGAAGCTTCAGGAACAGCTCCGTAAGTGATGGCGACGATGACTTCTCCCCCACTTCTATGTCCACCTTGGCCCCTATTTCTGCTCTGTGGTAGCCCAGCGGGGCCTGTGTGAAGAGCTGGATCAGGAAACTGCCTTGGTGGAAAGGTGGCTCAGCAGGAAGAATTCCACTGGGTTTAGGGTTTATTTCCTGCCTTTGAGCTTCAAGTGACCAGTGTCTCCTTAAGAAAAGCTGGAGTCAGACTGTGGCTGGGTTTTGCAAACCTCAGAAAAAAATCAACTTTCTTATTCAATAACCTCACTGCAATTAACGAAGCCAAATGTGGAATGAAATACCATACTGTAGGAGTGGGGGTACCAATAACGGGAAATAAAAGGAATGTATCATACATGGGCTGCAGTTTGATGCCCTGGCATCAATAGCCAGAGGCTATTCCCACCTTTCCGGTCTATAGGAGAGACTGTTCCCTGCTATGCTCTGTCTTTCCTTTGCAGTGCTGTGTAGTCATGCAGTGAAACAGGCTGAGAATATGGTCTTTATAAAAACAAACTGTTTGCCAGAGATGCTGAAGACTATCCCTCACATCAACAACTCTTATTTACAGTATATAGGAGACTACAGCCTCAGTTTTAGACTTGAGATCCTCCTGAAGGTGAAGTGGGACTAAATATGGCTCAGGGCAACACAGGGTGACCAGCAAGGAGCCACGGTAGTTACTTCATGCATTTACCTTCTGAGGTTTGACCAGAAGTGCAGCAATCTCTGAGGTAACCACACTAACTATAGTGGTAATATCATCCTTGAAACGATCAGAGAATCGAGTTCTTCGTGGGTTGTCTTGCTTCTCTATGTTATGGACATACTGAGCCATGCTCTTTATCTGTAAAAAATAGGGAAAAAAAATAAAAAACAAACAGCTGAACCTGAAGTAAATCTGAAGTAAATCTACTGCCTTAAGTCAGGCTGTAGAAATTTGGTTCCCTACTTGGTTTTCCCTGAATGTAACAACTCCCATCTTCTCAGAACCAGTCCTACATTTAGGCTTTATGTCTTTTTCACGTCTACAGAGCCTAAGACACAAATGCATAGAGGCAGAGATCCCTGTGCATGCTCCCTCAGCTGGCTCTACTCTCAGCACTTAAAGTCAGGATCACCATTAACTGTCCCCTTTTTCAGCAGTTCTGAAAATTTGCTCTTTGCAGCATTTGCCCTTCATGATGACAGACAGGGACTGACACTTTTGGAATGAATTCCTTGGCCTCCTGCTGGATGGTTTATATGCTGCCAGTGGAAACTTGTAAGTCAAAACAATTTCCAGTGACATCAGTCATCTCAGGGCTCTGAAACCACGAGTTTGGGAAGTCTTGCGACAGTAGCGTCTGAGAAGACAACAAAAGGTATTTACAGAAAATGGAGGAAAGATGGACCACTAAGGTTTAGTGGTCTTTTGGCCCCTGTTCATGCAATTTATGCAAGACTGCCTGCCTTCACAGGCTGCCACTTGGTGAACTTGGAGAGTTTTCCTGGTGCATCTCTGTTATCTGGGGCTCATGGCAACCTACCCAGGAAACCAGTTGCATAATACAAGCATATCTGAACTATTGGAAAATTCTCATGAGAAGGAAAATCTATGCTTGTTCCACAAGCCCATTTTTATGCAGAATGTAAGCAGCAGGAAGTTCTCCTGTCCTATGGGAGTTGGATGACTGAGGAGATCATGATCCATCTAAATCTGTGGCTGGTGTACCTACTACATTGCATTACCAACATGCTATAAAATAGCACTTATGAATCTTACCAGCAGTTCAAAGAAGAACCAGGCATACTTGAAGACAGATTCTCTCACCATGCCTGTGCTAACCACCATCTGCAGGGCCAGCTCCTCATGGAAATGCTAGGATATAAACACAAAGTGTTGGGAAGAGGCTTCTTACCCAAGTCCCTTACAGTTTCAATCTCCTCCCAACACCTGTATCTTCAAAGCAGGCTCAAATGTAGACCAGGTAAGGGTGAGTGTGGTGAACACTGGAAAATTAGTGACTGGATGGGGATGCATTGACATCCCTACGGTGTATGGTACCACTTGGTACTATACCAAGTGGTATGAACCACTTTTGTGTGGTTCCATAATCCTGAATACACAAGCTGGGAAATACCCATGCTCTATCTTCAACCTGTGGGCTGTGAGCATGAGAGAGAACGATTAAGTTTCTCCATTTTACTGGGATTATGAGCATTTCCATACAGTGCATTTGTGTTTCCAGCAGAAGGCAAAAGTAAGAGAAGGACACTGGAATAATTACAGCAGTGCTTTTACAGAAATTGGTGCTAGGTGACAACACTCTGCAGTTATCATTGTCAAACACAAGATAGAGTTCTGGAAGGATTACCTACTCGATACAGTACTTTCTGTGTTCTTAAAAAACTTCCTGGGAATGCATACTCAGAAAAAGGAAGAATGTCTGGGTTCTAAAAGCTACAAAAAGGAGGAAAGTAGAACATCTTTGACAGGAAAAGAAGAGATGGCAAACATTTCTGAAAGCAGTTTACTGTAACATGTAGAGGCAGGTACCCAAAGACAAACGGCCATATAAAAAGACACAGGCATCAACACCTTGAAAAAGAGATCAGAGGGAGAATTCAGGCAGGCTGCTACTTGTTGAAATCTGTCGTGCAATGGGAATTAAGACTCTGGAGCAGAGGAAGAAACATTCAGGAATGACTAACCCTCTAATTCAATGCCATCACTAATCCCTCACTCAGTAAAACTGCTTAATTTGCTCTCTCTTGCCTGCATCTTCACCTAGGAGTGCTCATTACCAGTGCTACCAAGGGGGGCTTCAGACTTGGTTAGGTCAGTATAGGCTACCTTTCTACTGGATGGTCTTGAGCTTGCACAAACATTTTGCGTGTCTTTTGTTCCTTCAATGTAGAAAGACATCCGACTGGAACCATGATCCGCAGGCTGGAGCAAATGGTCAAAAGAAACACAGAAAGATGTCAATGAACAGAGTGGAAATCAGTAGTGGTGTTTTTGGTTAGTATGTACCAACCAATTCACATAAACATCTATTCTTTCATTCTCTTCTCCCCAACACCCTGTCTGAGAGAGTGAAAAACACCAGAATTAGGAAAGCACAAGAGAATAAAATTTATGCCAACACTGCCATCACGTGACTACTTTCAGCACTGCAATGATCTTTCCAAAGCTTTAAAAATAATCCTTTTAAGGATAGCTGTTATTTAAGTTTATTCAGTGGCTTTGCAATTGAAATTAAATAGTCTAGGAGTCTTCCTTCCATTAAAAGTAATGCCAATTTAAAGGGTGGTGAAATGGCAGTAATCACCCATGCATTGTAAATTGCTACATTTATCAACGTGATGAAGCTGTAATATCAAACATTTTAATTTTGTATTCATTTGAAAAAATAAAGACACCTTGAGCTCTGGTTGTTTTTTTTTTTTTTTTGGACACAGTACATGAGAATAAAATTCATAAAGCTATTAAATGCAAGTCTACATTATTAAAAATTGCTATGGATGAATAAGTTTATCCATATAAACAAATCAAATAAATTGGCAAAGCTTATAAATTTTACTAGTTCTGCCGGTTTAATTTGCTAAAGATAAGCTCTCATTCACTTAGGCTGGAGATATACATGGTCATTAAATACAGAGATGACCTCAAAAACTTTTTCTCACAAAGGGAAGGGAAAGGAAGGGAAAAGGACATGGAAGATGAAATGTAAAGGAAAGGGACAGGGAAAGAGAAAAGGAAAGGGAAAAGAAAAGGGAAGGGACAGGGAAATGGAAATGGAAAGGGAGAGGGAAAGGGAAAGGAAGGGGAAAGAGGAAAGGGAAAAAAAAGTGAAAAGGAAAGGGAAAGGAAGGGAATGGAAAGGGAATGGAAGAGAAGGGAAGGGAATGGAAAGGGAAGGGAATTGAAAAGGGAAAGGAATGGAAAGGGGAGGGAATGGAAGGGGAAGGAAATGGAAAGCAAAAGGAGTGGGGACGGAAAGGGAAGGGAATGCTGCAGGCCAGTACAAGATGCCAACCAGGGAAGCAAAATCCTGCTTCTCAGACATTGCTGTCCTCTCCTATATTGCAATCTGTTAAATTTCTTCTTCTGAAAGAGAAAGGCAGGGGAATTTTGTGTTTCATACAGTGGATAACTTTGGAGAGACTCAGTTGCAAAGTCTACATGTGGCATTTGTACTTTAGCCAGCATGAATTAATGATGCTGCCAGCATACACCATAGCTATTTCTTCCTTTGACATGAAACAATTTTGCATGAAGCAGAGGCTCTGTGATGAGGAAATAAAAAAAAAATTACCAGGATAAATTATTAGTGAATTTTAGGAATAGTAATTCACTTCCAAGGAGTTTTTTTAACCCCTTTTAGAAAAAGAACATTTTCTCAGTACAGTTAATAGCACCACTTATACACTAACTCCATGACAGCTAAATTAACTCTGCTGGACACTCTAGGATCTAGTATGAGCAGAATCCAAACCACAGGAAGACAAGTAATACAAGGGACCTAGAAAAAACAAATCCCTTTGTGGAACATCTAAACTACAAGCAGGGAGTCCTTATCTCTTACTGACTGCACTGATGACAGGTAACAGAATTTAGCAAAGGGATTTAAGATGTGCACATGCCAAACCAGATACACAGCAAATGCTTCTCCTGCAATGTGTTTACATGAGGCAAATCCAATAACAGATTTAGATTCTTAGCCAGGTATGGGGCCATAAACTTCTTCAGATACTTGAACCCTCTTACCTTGGACGACATGATATTTTTGACCTCCTCATCAGGGGCAGTCTGGGTCACAGTGATGTCCGGATTGCTGCAGCTTATCACCCGGCTCTGCAGGAGCTTATTCCCAACGGACACCGCGGAAGTGCGGCCAAAGGTGTAATATCGGGACTCTGTCAAACCGGCACCACTGCCCGCACCTGCCCACGGGGAGATGTTCAAACTGAGATTAAGGAGACATCATTGAGACACACATCACATCCAGCACAGCTGGCTCGGTGCTGCTGCAGCAGCATGGAGCTCCTGAAACTCTCACCAGTTGCTTCCTTAAAAATTTTCATAGGCATTGAATAGCATAAGTTTTAGGATTCCACGGGGTAATTACACATATAGTACTAAAAAATGAAGAAGGCTATCTAAGCTGCAGAACTGTGACAACAGTTCTTTCTTTCATCAGCTCTTTTTCATTTGTTATTAATTAAGAAAAGACTCACATGCCTAAACACAAAACTCCAACATCACCTTCAAGGAAGACAGAGAAGGTGGGACAGCTATCAGCAGGAATATCATTAACTGTTTACCTAGTTTCCAACTTCCCCATGCACAGTGTTTTTCCAGGATAAACTATTTTCAAGTGTAGGCAAACTCACAGATTTCTGCAAACCCTAATACCAACCTAAATGTTCTTCAAGGAAACATATTGAATATTTGAAAGAGAGAAAAGCCTTCAGAACATTGGTTAGCACGGCTATAGCACAGGTGCTTGGTGGTAACGCATCTAAGGCAGGATCATACAAATTCTTAGACTTAAGCACCTGTAAAATCTCCTCAGAGTTTAGGACTATGAGCTGCAACAGGATTTCATTCTCTAATGGCTTCCCTAAAGCAATGGAGAAATTGGCAGAGCTTGCTCCTATGCCACTTGGTGGTAGGTCACTTTGCAAAGAAAAGTTTGCTAATGTGCAGACCAGTGAGAAATGGGCATCTTAAGACCATTTTAATTTCTAGAGGAAATTTCTCTTAAGAGATGCTGATTCAGGAGATGTCTCATTTTCATCTCCATAATGCTACAATATTCTACATAACCACAGGTCACTTTCACCTGTACTGTGAGAACTTTACATCTTAAGTAAAGTGCTATGAGACCGAGATCATAGGCAAAAGTTCTTGTTGTTCTGCATTGAGATCCTTGGCAAGAAGATGTGTGGAAAAGTGCTGTGCAGGAAAAGCATGCAGCTTGGGACTCCAAAGTTTTGTATTATTGTTTTATAGGATAATTCCCTAATCCCTCTCCTCTGAAGCACCATACTGAGTAGCTACACTAGGGTCTAAAGCCATCTCCTTCAGTCTAAGAAAGTACTGGAGGAAAAAAAGTCTTTTGCAACCATTATCCTGATATTACCTAGTTTGGGTACTTCTCTTTGAGGGTCTGGCAGGCGAAATATATAGTAGACATAGGATGCCAGGAGGCAGCTCCTCCCATGCTGATCTTTGCTCAGGCCTTTGCTGTTGTGGAGGCTGTTCACTATCGCAACCACAGACTCGAAGGCAAACTGTGAGAAGTTGGCTGAGAAACAAAACGTGAGCATTAGTCTCCACAGCGCATGTGCAACATAATTAGGTCAGGGCACTCCTTGTACCGACATGAACTAACTCATAGATGCTTTTACGCAGCCCTTAACAAATTCACAGTTCTAGACAGGAATTGTTATATCAGACCAAACCCAAGGTAAGCCAGTATAGCTCTTCAATATAGTGACTGGCTTTGACCCTATCACTCAATGATAATCTACCACTTGCAGCTACGGAGAAAGAGGCCCCAACTGTTACTGACCACTTCCTTCTAACCTTTTTTACAAAATATCTGCTTGAAGGATACTAAGATATGGGATATTGATCCAGCTGACAGAGTAAATATAATTTTACAGGCTTTTCTGCAAATATTATAGGAGATGACAAGTGTGGTTTACCATAATGAGCTAGGAAATAATGATACCATATAATGTACTGTCCCTGAATATGCCTTGCCTCCAGAGTTAACATACCTGATGGGCAGTTGGCACCTTTGGTAACTGTGAAAAACTTGTTTGTATGACTAGACCTCTTTGTTTCTGTGCTCATCCAAATCTGCCTGAAGATGTATCATATACTCTTTGTGAAGAGGGTACTGTGCAGTCAGCAATGTCAGTTCCAGAATAAGCAATTTTGCCTGTTTCCTTGCAAGGCAGGTAAATTCTAACCCAAGTTAAACTTCTACCTAGTTTCTGACTTACATATCTAGACAAACAACACACCAGATTTTAACATATATCCAACCTGACTCTGAGAAGGGGAGAAAAGGAAGAACTGAGTTAAGCCTGATTAAGCTGTGCACCAAAAGTGAATCTTCAGAAGCTCTTTTTTTTCTGAAATAGACTACCCTAAATACCAAATCTGAGTCTGGAAATGTAGCAGACATATCTATAGTTTGTTTCTCTAGCTTGCTTGTACAGTAGATTTACATATAATCAAAATAAGGTAACTACCTGTCTGGCCTGCTATGACCATGGGCTGCACAGCCAGTTGGAAAAGTTTATCTAGTATCAAATGCAAAAACAAGACTAGAGGTTCAAGGCGGGAGGAATTCAACCAGATAATGCTGAGTTTCAATTCATGTTCCAGTGCAGCCTCTGTAATCTTCTGGTCCATCACTCGGATGGGGAAGGTCACTTGGCTCTCCAGAGAGTGGCACAGAGTGAAGAACTTCTCCAGGTGATTGTCCTGCAAATACAGTGCACTCACTGTTGACAGAGTTGATATACTTCATCCTGCTGCTAATCAAACCTGATTCTCCCATCTGATGGGAAGGAAGAACATTTTATCCTTCTTGTATTAGAGTGGTGGCTAACTCCGGAAATCAGTTTTTAAAGCAGCTGCTACACATTCTGTCTGTTTGTGTTTGCCTGGTTCTGGTTAATCTGATTAAAGCAGAAAAGTAAAAGCTCTCAGTAAATTGATTGCTTCATTTCAGGAAAGCACAGTTCTTTCTCACAAAACTTTGCCATGTCATAGCTTTACAGCCTTCCTGCTAAGAGTCTTACCACCAGCTATACAGTTATTTGCTTATGAGCATGCCCCACTTGTACCTAAAAAGCATGTTGCAAAGGGGTGATAGACCTGCTCTACGTAGGGTCTCCAGCTGCTTGGACAAGGTTCTCAAGGCTAACCAAAAGGATAATGAATAGGAGATGCAGTAAATCATGAGAGTCAAAACAAAACAAAACTAGGGCAACAGTAGGAAGGGGAAAGCACCAATTTCCAATCACTTTTAAATGATCAGAATCTTATGTTTCTCAACTATCACTAAGTTTCTGTCCCGCTCCATGTGGCACTGATGGCTAAGTTGCCTGAAGCACTTTGGGAGTGTAACCTGCTCCTGCTGGAGAGGAGATGCCTCCATTGCACTGCAGATGTGGGAGTGTTATCTGAACTAGCCTTGCAGGCCAGAACATGCAGACTGCAGAAAATGGCACTTTGCCATGCCAATATCCCTCAAACAAAGTCCAAGCAGATCTCTGTGGAGCTGAGAGGACACCAGAGTCTGTACTGCCTGCGGTGACCTGCTGCTAAGAATGTCCATGGGCACATTTGAACCAATGGGCTTGACTCACTGAAGGTAACAGGTTCTTTTTAAAGTTGTAGGATGGTAAAAGTCTCTTAATTATTTTCAAAACACTGTGGTCTCAAATGTCTCCAATTCATAAACCTCTTAAGTCAGCCTACATCTCAGAATTCCCTTTGAAATGAAACTACATTTGCATGACACTACTAGTGCATTACCTGTGCATGAACAGATGAAACAGCTTGCACTTCAACGTCAAAAACACCCTTGTGCCCTTCAACCCACTTAACAGGCGGTGTCTGTGATGGAACTTTCTGTGATTGATAGAAAAGAAGAAATGGCATCGTTATTTTTCTATTAAAAATAAAACACAAAGTGTATTCACATGGTGTCTATAGAGTATTCATGCTGTTCACTTTATTTTAGGTACCTAAATTCAGTGCAACATAGAGGATCAAAGCTAGGCATCTTCTTTATCTCTTAGGCTGTATGGAAAGAACACGAGGTGTTGAAGGGTGAAATTCAGAAGACATCAGTTGGATGCCTAGCGTACTGTGAATATGCCCCTTCTGATAGGTTATTTCTACGGTTTTCAACTCCTAAAGTGCAACAGAAGTTAAAGGTACTCAATTTCAATGCCGTGCAATTTCAAACCCTCTGAAACCCTCTGTTTTCTAACATAACAGAATATTAAAAACAATGGCAGTAACATTTTACTCTAGAATTCTCCCCACATCATTAGATCTTAAAATAATGATGATTCTGTTTTACATCAAGAAAATACTATCTATTTGTGATTTTGTGTGTTACCTCAGGAGAGTGAATTGAATAGTGGGCTGGCAGCTTATCCAATGCAACAGGAAGGATATAACGTCCAGTTTGAAGGCGATCATTTAAAAGAATTGGCAGCCACTGAAACAAATGAAGAGAAAACACAGTGATATTCATGGCTGTATATGATCACAGCTATTTATCTAGTTTGTTATTTGCCATCAACAGAACAACTGATGAGATATTGATCAAAGCTTCCCTGCTCTAACTCATTCGAAAGTAATTTCTTTGCATTTTAAATTCACCCATAGCTACTGTAAAAAAAAAATACTACTTTACAACCTATCCCTTTTGAAGAAACCAAACATTGAGCTTTCATATCTAATATCCTTTTTTCCCCTACTAAATCCCATCATAAGGATTTATTAGAAACCACCTACAATGGGTTTTATTAGAAAAATCACTTATCTTGAATAGACTGATCTCTCCGGCATGGAAGCAAGTCAACAGAGTTAGGATAACAACCTTTTGGTCATTGTCACCACCAGAATTAAGGCCAGAATAATCCATCAAAAGTTTGGACTGATATTTATTATTACTTTTTTTTTTCTTTCATTCAAATTTGAAAGAGGCTGGGTATTCAAGTGTCACAGAAAGATTTCTTAATTAGTTAAATAGAAACCTGAAAATTAAATTCAAATCTATGACAAGTCCTGCTCCTGAAGTACAAACAACTAGGTACTATACTATAAAGCACTGACTCTGTAAAAACGTACAAGTTTTACATCATCTGCTTCAGGTGAACTCATCAACTTCAAAGATACCAATATGAATTTACAGGACTAGTATCTCACATCAACACAACTGATACCTATATTTATGAAATCCTTAGGTGTAATGAACGCTCGTGTTTTTCTATGAATTAAGACCTTCTTCTGATCTTGATATATTACACTATAATGTGATAGAATATATCATGATGTATTATATAAACAGAAGGGGAATATGTAACAAAATTCTTGATAAACTTACTGTATATCCCACAAGGGTTTCTACAGATGCTCCTTGCTTTGGCTGGCAGCTGATGTGATAGAATGTGAACAGTAGATGATGCTTCTCAGTGAGTCTTGCTGGCAGTTTAATTTTCACTTCTTCATAAAAGTCGGGTGACCTGTTTAAAAATATGCCAAATGCATTTCCAGTGAAAGTAGGAGACTGAGCAACAGGCAAATTCACAAAAAGATTTTTAGGTGCTGTAGTAATAAACACAACAGAAATCCCAAAAAACAGTCTCAGAACCAAAATAAGCAAATGAGCTGTGTATAAATATGTTTGTGTATACATATATATATATATATATACACATACTCTTTTTTATTAACTATTTACAGATTTAGAATAGAAAAAAAGGACAGATACACATGATAACAGCTGAAATGTTTTGGATATTTCCAATTTCTATACTTTCAAAACTGTCTAAGTGTAAGAAAATGATTACAGTACTTACTTGTTATGATACGTAACAGCTGTGTAAATTTCTTGCACAAATTCTGGACCAGAAGATTTCCCAAAAATTATCTGTATTAAGAAGAAAAGACAGCAATGAAACTCAGAGCTAAAACATTGAATTGCCATTGTCTTGTATGAATTTTAAGACAGCATCTGCAGACTGAAAATTACCCTTCAATTTTACCTTAGCAACGTGAACACAAATGGCATACTACTATAATCTTCCCTATGCATCTTTCAGAGCAAAACACAAATCAAATGGAGCTGAAGTCCTTTCTAAAGGCAGCGACTATTTTGTCTTATCTCCTACAACCATGAACTTAAAAGTGAAGTATTACAGGAATAAAAAAGTGATAAGCATCTTAGATATTACCACATCATCTTTATTTAAATGTTAAAATGTTAAATTAAAAAGTTTTTTTTAAGTGTAAAAAAAATGTAGAGTGTAAAAACTATTTTTATGAAAGCTGTGTGACTACAGCCTTCTTAAGACCCCACCAGAAGCTGTGGTGATGTGAAGTAGACAGTGAGGAACGCCTTCATGGCCTTCCTCAGAGCTGCAAGAGAGCGGACGTCTGGACGGGATGTTCAGTGCTCATTACCGGCATTGCGCAGGTGGGGTCTTCGCCACACATGAACTGGATCTTGATTGTAATGTTTCTTGCAGAAGCTGGTCTGTTAGCAAAATTCAGCCTTTGGGGATAAACATAGAGGAGATTTCTGGAAAAAAAGAATAGGAAGAATAAAAGAGGTGAATGGCAAGTGCTTGCTTTTCCAAACAAAGTGTTCAGAAATCTAGCATCTTGCTAATTTCTCTCCTTCTCTGTAAATACCACCTAGATAGTCAAAGCTTTCAAAAGTACATAAAGAAAAGGCTAGTTCTTACTGAGGCGCATAGAAAAAAAATACGCTTTAGGATATTTAGGATTCCTCTGCGAAGGCAGTCTTCTTGTCTCTCTTTTTTTTTTTTTTCTTTGAAAATGTGGAAAAGCCACTTGGACTTCTTGGTAAGGGAAAATCCAGAGCAAAAAGGCTTAAAGCAATTGCCATTATTGTGTGAGAACAGAATATACTTTTGGTATAATTTCTTTATACCAAAAGCATCAGGCATCATCAGGTTAAGGTATGTCCTGAGGTAACATCAAACATATCTCCAGTTTGAGTAGTGAATCACTACATGAACTGAGCTGGTGGGAACCTCTACTTTTCTTTAATGAAGAAGAAGAAAGGGAAGCTAAGAGGTTGTCTTACTATTTTCTAACATAACAATGTTGATCTGGCCTTAAACTTCACTAAGACTTGCACTCAAAAAGGTGGCATAACAACCAAGTCACACAACAGATGCACATATGTACACACCTTCAAACACATACAAACTTTTGGTCTAGGTCTATAGAATGTCATGCATATATCTATACAGTGCAGCCTGGATGAAGACGTATTGATGGATTTTCAGTGACTTTTGTTTTGTTTTCACTCTTTCATCAGAGAGCTATTGTCTGTTTTGTAGTTGCTAGCAAAATAAATCTTATAATAACCAGACCTTCAATTCAAAGATTTCTATTGTAAAACAAAGAAAACTTCAAGGTACGCTGAATCTATGATAATCCCTCAATTCAATTAGGCCATTTCATTGCCTAATGGTATCGTTTTTTTCCGATGCAGTTTCAGAAGCAGTCTCATATGAAAGCAAAGAATGTGTCAAACAAAACTCATAAGGCAACGGAAATTCTAAATCTGCTATTCCTAGTGACAAATGAATATCTTTGCTTGATATAATGAAAAGGAAGAACCTCTCTGGAAAGCAGCTCACATCTCAGCTATGAAGCATGATGTTTTGAAAGAGCACAGGTATCTGTCAGAGAGGTGAAAAAAAATCTGCAAATAAACCCAACAACTGAAGTTCATACACTCCTAGATTATAGCAACCAAACAGCTATCTTTTTAGTTGATTGCGTTGAAGAGTAATATCAATGACTTGAACAAATATAAGTGAGATTTTAACGTATAACTCTAGAAATTGACTTTAGATACACATTGTTCATAATGAATGTGCATAAGGCTTTAAAATAAAGCATGCAGCTTTTATACATGGACAGATCACTGGCCTTGGAGAGGACCTTTAACTCCTGTGGTATATGTATTTGAGTTTAGAAGGTTTCCCAAGTTCTAGGTCCAAGAATCCAGTTAGAAGAATTAAAAGCCAAATCTGAAACTTCTGCTCCAGTGAAATCTATAGCAAGCCCACAATTTTCATAAGACCAGAATCCTGATTATGTCCATTTTATGCCCTGTTCTCCCAGTCTAATATAGGATACCTACTCTTGCCTTCTTGATAAAAGGAATTAACTTGGTGTTGTGGAAGCATTCTGGCTTCCAGTAAGAAAAATAACAACTACTCATGGGCTTACCTCACCTTACATGTCTGACTGCCACAAGCTACACACAAAACTGACTTGTACTTATCACAGAAATCACCTCTGCACCAAAATGAGGGGCAGCTTCAGTGAACATTGCCATCAAACCTGTCACTTTGTTTTCCAGACCTGGAAGAACCGGAGTTGGTATTACTTACTCCCATGGATCACAGTTTGACAACACACCTCTCTTCAGTTATGGAGCCCAAGCTACTTTACCAAGCACCACATGCTAGATGAGTCATACATGTCTTAGCAAAAAAACTAGCATGAAACTTATAATTCTGTTTGTTCAGACTAGTAAACCCCCTGCCTAAAACATTTTTATCCCTTCCTAATACATTTTGTTCCTTACATTTTTAAAAGCAATTTCCATCCAACCAATTTTCTACAAGATGATATTACAAAAGGCTAAGTAAATGTAAAAAATATATTAGTAACCTTCACTGAATTATGCTTGGTGGAATGACATAATAAATGAAGATTGTTATAAATAGCACATCTGTCAGAGATGAAGAAATACATATGGGTGAGGCTGTAAAACCCATTTGTTGCTTCATGAATCTGCAGTCCAGGAAAAGATCTCACCAGCTTCTATAAATGTCCGTGAGCACTAGATTTTACATTTAGATGTTACTTGAGATGAAAGATACGTAAAATCACAAGCTAACTGAGGGCTCTCTGCTGCCAACACAACCCAGGAAGCATTCTTTCAGCAAGCACTACACTGAAGTGTCATAGCTAGAGTCAGTTTTGTTCATGCAGTTCCTCTGACCTTGCTTACATGTGTATTAAACCTGTTGGCACTGAGGAAGAACAGGGGCATACCTCCGGGTATCCTGCACAACTGGGTGACTCTTGAAGCAGGAAGAAAGGGAAATGACCACGAGATGTTTCCTCATACTGCACTGGGAATGGGCACAAGATCCAGTGTTGACTGGAATAACTACACAGTTCTTTAAAGGCTTAGCTTTCATCTAGGAGATAAGGAAAATCCATGTTTTATTCTCAGAATCTTAGCTCAGTGACTACATGGTGATCATGTGCCATGGTAGCATGTTTCTGACTCTGCCCTAATTCCATCAGTGTAGTTTCTTATGGGAAGTTGTGAGCAACACTTCGCAGAAAGCACCGTGATGGGAGAGCACAGGTATGTCCAGAATGCTGCTGTGAGGGTTTTGTTTTAATGGTTTGTGTTTTGTCATGCCAAAGTCATTTCTATCATAGTAAAAAGCAGATAAATTTAGAAAATCTTCTCTGAAAACTAAGAATGTATCTTAATGCTCAGACAGTAGAGAGTAAACCTGCCCAAGAAGGGCTACTGAAGGACATTTATGCTAAGATATTTGCTGGGAGGTGGAATAAGTTAATTGGTGCAGAAATTAAGGCAATGGCAAGGTAAGAGCTCCTCCACCAACAACACACAGCGTGGAAAGCAGTGCCCTTGCTGGTGTCCTCCTTCACCAGCTCAGAGCAGGTCCCAGCAGCTCTTCTCCCCAGCTGAGGACATATTCAGATTAAATTCCTCGTTTTCAAGAATAGAGATTCCTGCACCACAGCACACAGTTCACCCCCAGGAAGGAAGCGTCAGAGGTTCTTTATTCCATTACCCTCTTAAAGACATGGAAGGACCATATGGCTACTTTGTCTTCTCCATATCTTTTGGGTAGTGTATGTAGAAAAAAATGATGATGGGCACAGAGCAGATGCTGCCATGACGAAAATAACAGGGAAAAAATATACATTAATGTACCAATTGCCTTCCCTTAGCCCAAACCAGTCAAGGACAGGGTAGAATGAGATAAGCCAAAGGCAAGACCTAGAACTGACAAAGGAGGATATAGTAAGTTTGAGCACAACACCAAGGGGCTTGCAATTAAATGAAACAAAACAGCAAGAGAAAGCCCACCTACCACCAAAAATCCCTTAAACACCAGTTACTTCCTCCCCAAAGAGCTGACATCTGGATCCTGACTAAACTGAGTTACTGCTGAAGTGATGGGACGTATCACTGTTCCTCAGAACCAACATTTCACAGTGGCAGCGAGTGGCATCATATTCATTTATATTTCACGAGAAAATAAAAATGATAAACTAATTTAAAGTTATGTGTTTTTTTCCGATTAGGAACAGCAGAAGTCTACTGACATATATAAATCTTGGAATGTTTTGACATTTTTTCAGAGAACTATTTTTTTTAAGAAATGCATGTACATAGCAGAAAGAAGAGCTCAATTTCACAGTGCACGAAGGAGGTAGGCTAGCTGATCTCTCAGGCATAAATCAGAAATATCATCATTTAAAATAATGGTATTACACCAGGATAAAAACTAACAAGTACCAAGTTTAAAGATTATAACAGAAGATTGTGCTTCTCCTTCTCTGCTTCACACAGGGGAAAGTTGGTCTTTACAAAATAAGACCTTTTTTTCTCTGAGAAGATTCTTACATGGGGTGAAAGTAAAAACATTTTATTTCTTCTAAACATCCAGGAGACAAATGGTAGGTACATATTTCATAACTATTTTTTTGTACACACATGGAAATATTATGCCAGCAAGAACTAGTTAGTGTGTGTACTTGAAACTTTCAGTTATTTTCTACATACAATCATTTCTCCCTAGCATTCATGGTAATTTATTAATAGAAGATAGTGATTATTTTATCCTTTTAAAAATCTTCTGGTATCTATGGCACCTGTAAATAAATCCGTCTTGTAGACTTACAATCAAAACTTAGGAGTTATTAAATCAACTGTAAAATGCTATCAGGCCATGACAGTACCTCAGTTATGATTAAATGTTAGCACAGTGCTTTATGAAGACAGAATGGTTCTGTTTTTCAGACTAGAGGAAAAAGAATAAAAACAACATAAAATACTTCATAAATTTTCTATTCAAGTTCAGAGGGTTACTTTGCATAAATTAGTTAAATCTCAGACTCAAAATGCTATTCACAATGTATAGAAGTAAGCAAGGAGAATTGCATGGCAATTTAATTACTTAGATATATTGCCCTATATTACACATCTATAGCTTTGTGCTCATCAAAATAAGCACTAAACGGTGCTCTAAATGTGCACCAAGTGAGTGCTTTTGGTGGCAAAAGCATGTGAGATGTGGCCTGTGGCAAGAGATCACCGCACTAGCACAATAATTTTTTTCCTGAGCTCCATATGCTCCATATGCTACTATTTCCTGAGGGTTGCAAGGCTGCATCCACAAGTAGTGGAATTTATTAAAAATTTCTGTCAGCAGCTCTTCTTTCTGGCCCCAAACATGTTCTTAGTCACAAAGCAGCAAAAAATAATCCAACGTTTCTGTATTTTTCCATCATCCCCAGCATCCTCCTGCTGTCCTCAAAAACTGAGACCCAAATCCAGGTGTGACCAACAGCCACGCTGAAGTCCCTGGTTTCTCCTGAAGGTCTGGAGCATCCCCCCAGATTAAGTTAGTCTGTGATCTCCAGGTTGACAAGTTGTACTAAGCCCCTTGTACTTGCGGGAGAGAGAGGAGGAGTACAGTAACTAAACACATCATGAGATACATCTCAACCCCTTTTGAATTACTGCTAGCTAGTTATTATTACTTCTATTAGGTACTGTTAATACTGTACTACACACAGATGTTGAAACATAATATGCTATTCATCCCTTTGCATGTGCCAAACCACTAAGAAATCACATGAATTGTTTAGGTCCATACTGCTGAATACTGTGGTTTTCTTGAAACAACCAGCACTGAACAGACTTAATAAGAGGTGTGACACAGCCCAGAGGGCTGGCTCGCAGTGAAAGAATGCACAGACCATCATATTATCTCTTTAGATACTCGGAAAACAGTAACAGTAACAGTAGAACCCCTCCAGGACAGACATCTACCAGAACTGTGAATGTTAAAAATATTTAGAGAATTAATATTAAAAAAAAAAGGGAAAAAAGAAGAGAGATTCATTGTATCAAGCCCAATGAAAGTTGCTAATTCTTTTCTGGATGTTTTAGAAATACTTTGCAGAGGGCAAGATAACTGGACTGGTAAATACAACAGAGAACATACATTAGGGGTCCTACCTTAAAATGGCTAAAAAGATTAGATCATTAGCCTATTACATCACCTTTAACATTTTTTATTTTATTTTTAGTGTCCACAAATCTGCAAAAAAAAATGTACCTATGCCGCAGCTAGTTTTGAAAATGGATCTTAGGAATGTAAAGGACAATATTATTTATTACCTGTAAGTGGTATGGGGAACATACACTTCTCTAACTGGGAATTCCAAAATCTCTTTGTGAGGGCGATTACGATTTTCTGGAAATGGCTTCACTGGTAACAATTCTGGTGTCAGACAATAACCAAGGCCTTCTGGAGCTGGTGAGATCTCCACTTTAAGTGTTCCTTTAAAGAAAGGAACCAAAAATATCAAAAATAATCAATGTATAGTAAATCAGAATGAAAACACAGTTAAGGTTATGAAGAAATACTGCAGAAATAAGAACTGAATCTTTAATTTGAAGGCTGTTAGAGAATGACTATGCATTTAAAGAGAGACACATGAAATAATGTATAGATAACCTTACACATCTAGCTGTCTACATAGTTCTCTACACCTACTTTCTGCGAAGTCAGATGAACAGGAAAGAAAGAAGGAAGAAATAATTAAGATATGTCTTTCATGAATGTAACTCATCCATAAGGTAAAAATAAAAAAAAAGTCAAAGTAAAGACAGAGTTCAGTCATAATACAGTTTTTTCTCACTCCCTACACTGATTCCACTCTGCTTTATCATCTGACTATCTACGTGCTACCCTCCACAAATACCAGGTTTGCAGCAGGCAGCAGTTATAAAGTTAATAATAATAACATTTATCTATGCCTAAATAGACTTTCAATTTAAATGTTTATTATGATCAGTGGAACACTTTATAAGAACCTAGATGCATCAGTTTTGGCAATCAGCCAGGAAGGCAAAACAGCTTCGCACTGTTTGCTTTTGGAGGTTTCTTTACAGTCCAGAAGTGCTAGAATTATACGTAAACAAAAAAAAAAAAAAAAAAAAAAAGTCAGCTGGCCCAGTTTTTGAGGAAATACTATCTCAATACATCTCCTGGATTTAGGAACATTAACCCAAATTAAAGGGGAAATGCATATACATTTCAATCTCCTCTTTAAAATATGATGGATTTTAAAAAAAGAGTGGAAAACAGCAAGGTTCTTGGAAATCGGTTTTAGAATTATCCTCCTCAAACAGTTTGAATGATAATTAAAATTTGTTTCAGTAGATACACTGGGATCTAGGGAGCAAAGCAAATCATTCTAGAATATAAATCTCCTCATTTGCCAATCATTCAAAAAACTAAAGCCATAAAAAACCTGTCTTCACATAGATACTGAGAACCTGGGAGGTTCCATAATAGTACAAATTATGGGCCCAGAAAGCAATGTTGTTAAATTTCGTCTTTGGAATTTATAAAGAAATTCAGTGGAGACAGGTATATACATCCTTTTCATACATCCTTTTCCAGCCAAAATGAATTCTTTACCTGGTAAAGTCTTAACTCTTCTCTGCAAGGCAGATGATCTTTTGAAATCGGCTAAAAATTTGAACAGATCTTCATCGCTAAGCCTGTCTCCTTCCTATCAAAAGAAAGACTAAAGTCAGTACTGCTGCAACAATACTCCATTACAGAACACAGTTCACACTACATGGATGAATAACATCTTAGGTAATAAGGAAAAAAAAGAGCATCCTTTACCTGTTTAAAAAAGGTATTGAGGGTCAGAGACACTGTTTTAAAGTTTGATGCTGGATAATTGTCCTCTGAGCTGAGACTCCTCTCAGAGAGTCTCCTTGCATGTAGCAGTGTTGCTCTTTTGTCACTTATTGATCCTTTCCCTTTCAAAAAGAAATTATTAAAAACATCAACTTACTTTTACACAGTTTCCATATAAGACTGCAAGAATACATCAGAAATCCACAAGTTCCCAAGAACTTCAACAGACCCGGGAGGGCAGCTTAAAACTGCCTACATGTTACACTACTTCCATTTAAGCCTATGTAAAATTATATTAATTTTATATATATTATATTTATATATATATATATTTTATATATATTATATTATTATATTAAAATTATATTAATAACAGAATACTGATACCAGAGTGAATGACAGTTTATTTCCTATGCACAGAACAAACAAAAAGTCATTTTATGTTAGTTAGAGTAGTTTAAGTATTAGTATTACCATTTAAACCTTCAGTTTCTGGTAGTTCTCGTTCAAGTGTTGAAACATTAAAGAAGTTTGTAAGGCTTATGGGAATCCAAGCAAATGGCATTCGGTACTTCCCCAGACGCTGACAAAAGGACTCAGCTTGGGTTTTCAGTTTTTCAATCTTTTCTTTTGTCTAAAATAAAGAAGAAAATAATCAGGGTGTTAAAACAATCCTTTCTTTTGTGTCATGTCCATTATAAAGAAAACAATGAAAGAATACATTTTCAGTTGAATAAATAACCTGCCTAATCGGTCATGCTTTTCTGCTACATTACTGCCAGGGTCATAGCTGTTTTGATTTATACATTTGCCTCTCATTTCTTTCAACACATACATCTTCCTTATGTGACAGAAGAATGCAGATCTTTTCCCAGTGATCCTCATGCCCAGCATGAGCAATCACTATAAAATATTACAATATTATTAGGTGCTATTTTGTTCATCAGATACAGAAACAATATTCTGCTGAAAGTGATATTTTAAAGGTGAGAGATACGTGGGAGTCCAGGAAACATTATCAGTCTGCTCCAGGGAGGTAAATGACCATGACTTCCATAAGCAGAGCTCGCGTTATTTTAAGATGACAGCGCTGAACTGGCCACACACACACTGCCTCATGTTATTTGCCCGTGGAAATCAGCACTTCTCTGAGGTACAAATATCTGCGCTAACTCTTCTTTGCTCAGCCCTATCTTCCTGGAGCACTGGCTCACGGCTTTGTCAGTATTGATTCCCAAAAGAGGTCAATAACAAAAGTGTACCTTGTCTTCTCGTGATTTCCTCCTGCCAGTGACAGGAATCAGAGGGCATGTTCCCCATGTTCGTACATGAAGATTTTCACTGAAGACTTTGAGACTGAAGACTTTCCTAATGTTCTGAGGACTCTGTTCTCCTGCAAGGGGCTGCTCTTTGTCTATTTTTCTCCTGTTCATGCATCCTTTAACATAAGCACTATGGCAGCTACTTACCTTCCCGGTCTCACTTTCCTTAAGAACCATGTAGGGTTCTGCACAGTCCCCAATTTCTCCTTGCTGAAGAACTTTTTCTACCTACAAAAAGCAATAAGGTAAAACATTTACTAAGGTAAAATAACACCTAACGTTCCCTTTCCAGTAACATGGAAAAGTCTGCTTAAATTCATAACACAGAATTCTTAAAACTGTATTTATTGGGTAAACAATAACATATCTTTTCCCGATTTTCTATCATTGACAACAGTCAGTCAGATAGTTATGCATTTTTACTGAAATCAGGAATATTCATACACTCCAAATGAAATGGTAATTCATGGCTCAGGATTAAATAAAGCTATGCAAATTCACTGAAATAAAGCCAAAAAGCCTTACAAATGCAACTCAAAATTTAGAAAATGGCCTACTGACATTTTCTAAATCACCCTAGAATATAGGGTGTCAATATAACTTGTTGGCTTGTCAGTTTGTCACACATCCACAGGTAGTGAATACCTACACATCTACTACATTTATCAGAATAAATCATAGGTACAGGAAATCTATGTTGGTCAACACCATGAACTCAGGTATAGCTAGGAGCTGGAAGAACGGTGTTGAGATAGCCTTGTAACATACCTTTATTACTAGGTAGATATCAGATGAGGGATAAGTGACAGAAAATACTGCAGATCTTGCCTGAGTAGATAAGTCAATGGAGGTTGTATGGGAACGCAAGAAACCTCTTAATGAATCAGGATTCAGGTCACAATGAAAATTTTCAGAGATCTTGAAAAGAAAAAAAAATTGCAAAACAATAATGCATCAAATATTATTTTAAATTAAGAAAAAAGTAGTTACTAGAAGTACAAAACATAAAATTGCAAACAAGCAAAATTCTGAGTAAAAAAAAATCCTGGGTCAGACTGCACATGTGCAAAAGTTGCTTTTTTTCTGTAAATTATTCTAGATTTTTACTCCAGAGGCAAAACCCCAAACCAACTGAACAAAAACAACAGATAAAAACTAAACACAATGGAGTTTTCATATGGCAATGAAATTCAGCAGAAAAACATATAGAAAAACATACCATTATTACTGCATTATTTGTAGGTTGTTATTGTCCATTGTCCTAGCGCACACTTACCTTTTTTCTTTCTTTTATATCATAGAGAGCTATGCATGCAAACAAAGGTTCAATCTCTATATCAAACCTGTTGAGGAAAGAGACACAGCACATCGATTAATATTTCACTCTTAGTACTCTATTCAATAAAAAGGCTATAGATAAATGGACAATAAAAGAACTGCTTGACATTTCTATTATAAAATAAGGAGAGATACTTAGTGACAGATCTCAGATCTCTTCAATTTTACAGGATTTTTATTAGCACATTATATTATATTATTTCAAGAGGAGAAACAGGGAAGCTGTCTGCAATGTATTCTCTAATTTTGTTAAAAAGGCAGATATTAAATAAAAATGATTCTATCATTTTTGACACCTTTTCTTCCGGTTATTCTAGCACATACAGAGACCAGCCTAGTTTGTTCTGAATGTATAATTTGGGTTCCCTTCCCAGTTTCTTTTCTTAGTTAAAGACTTTGGTAGCTCCAGATAGGAGTGTTCTGTGCCTAAATTAAACTCAGAAAGAACAAGAAAGCATTTATGCATTTATAGTTGAAGATGAAATCTGCACTATTATAGGGATTATGTCAATATGGATTGCTGAGACCTGTTCAACGAGGAGGATGTAAAGACACTCACTTGAGAGTCTGCAGCTTCACCAAAATGCGGTTGCCCAGATGCTCCTTTGGGCGATCGGGCACCGGTCGTATCTCCACTGCATCTTCCTATTATTAAAGAGGATTCTATTAAAATTATTCTGTTTATAGGCAATTAAAGTAAGTATAAATATATGTAATTATCTAAAACCTTTATATGACATACCTAGGCTATTGCTGAAAACTAGCATGTCCCCCTATTCTGTAGGCATTTCATCTTTCCAAACAGAGGGAGAGGGATTTATATTTCTGATGATTCATACTTTTGACCTTCATATGGTATGTTTTCCAAGCAAACATTATAAGAAAGACAGTCGACTCTGACACAAAGAACAGATTTTGGCTTGATCCACACAAAGCCTAAGGCAGCATCACAGGCCTGAGTACATCTCCATGAATATATATTTAAGATAATACATACTTAAGAAAGGCTTAGGAGCCCACTGTTATTATCCAGGGCAGATATATAAGTATATATATATGTAAAATAAATGTGCATCTGGACCACAAAACCCATTTTTTACTACAGTACAGTTTTAGTACAAATCTTAACTGCAAATCAGTGCATTCTGTGACAAGACCGTCAACTCAGGGAATATGTATAGGGCTGACCACTGAGGCCCCCATCAATCTATTGACTTTGCTACAAATTACAGTGAGACAATAATCTCAATACAAAAACACAGTCTCTATTTGTCACTAGAAAAAAAAGAAAAAAAAAAAAACCTATCCTTCACTGGACTTTTTTTTTTTTTTTTTTTTTTAACTTCCGGTTAACAGTTTACCACAACTGCTGACCATAAACTGAAAGCTGCTGTAAAGTCTAGGGTAGCTACATCTATGTCTTTGTTCTCCAGGGAAGAACTAAAAACGTTAGTAACCACCTGTGTAAACCCGAATTCTTTTCTTCCTCAGAATTCCACTTAGATTGTAAATTTGTGAGACGAGAAAATCCATTACCCATAGTAACTGCGATGCTGAATACAGCTAAATATTTTCAGCCCATACCTCATATGTTCAATTCATTCATAACCCTACCACAAACCAAAACGAACACCACAAACCGTTCATCGGCACCACCCAGAAGCATCATCTGTGCACTGAAAACTTGGGAGCTCACCTCATCCACGGACGGGTAGAGGGCCAGGAGCTCGGCGTGCCTGTTGGTCCGTCGCGCTTCCTCGTTCTGCCTCTCGAATTCCTCAGCGCTCACGTGTCGCAGCAGGTTTTCCAGGCGGGTGTCGGGCTGCAGGCTGCGCAGGTCAAAGTCCGACGACGTGAGGGTGGTTCTTGCAGCCTCCTCAGGAAGGACGTGCACGTGCTTGGGACCGGCCTGTTGGAAAACGACGAGGGAGCACAGATGTGAACCGACTGCAATGCGTCTTGAACAGCGGGACATCTTCAAGGTTCTCTTTGCTCATCTTTTTAAGATTATTTAGCACATAATGGCAAGACAACTCCTTACTTGTACATCCCACACTTTTCCGTGCTGTTCTCCACTCTGTTTCTCTGTATTTTTTTATTCACCTTGGAATGGACAATGTTTGTTGTAGGGTCACAGCCAAAGAAATCCCCATGCTCCAATCATATCACTAATACTAGAGATACTTTGTGTAATGAATTCATTAGCAATCATTCTTAGACCCTTTAGGTCACCTGGATTTCTTTAACCTGTTTGTGAGGCAAGACTGTGGATTTTTTACAGACACTCTTACTCATACATAGGTATTTATATGGATGTCTATATGGAACTATGTGGAAATCTTTGTATTTCCTGCTCTGCAGTCCATTTTTGTAAGTTTTAAAAGATAGCTATTACCAAGTTACAGCATGCTGAGACTATCTGAAATGCAAAGGTCTAGTGACCACCGTAATTCATTTTAATCTTGTTTATGGCTCTATGAGGGTTAATAGACTAATCAAGAATAGGATTTAATAGTTTGCTCTTACATGCTTCAGAGGACAGAAATGAAGGTAACAAACAAACATATTTGCGATATGACATCTCTGGAAGATGTCAAGCAAGGCTTTTTCCTCTCAACCCTGGTCTGGCCAACCCTGAATGTGAAGCTACCAATTTGGCAGTGAGGACTACTCAACGATATGGTGACCTCCTCCTAGAGCAGAGCTGACCCTGTTTTTACTGATGGTAGAAGGACTGCTATTTCAGTCATGAAAAACAGAGTTCCCATACTCTGCCAACATAATGCAGAGGCAAAAAATTCCGGTGAATGGGCAAAACAGCATTATGCCTGCTGTATTTTAAAGTTAATGTCCTTGAAATCCTAGCAGAGCAGCTGTTGCAAAGAGCTGCTTTTCTGCTCTCTTGAGCCTCGTGTTTCTGCTTCCCAGACCATGAGAAAACAGGTCAAAACACAACCACATTGAATCTCTTAGATCACAGGTGGATCAGGTCTCCTTTTTCTACAAGTAATGGTTACAAAACTTCCTCTTAAAGACACACATACCCACTTAGAGAGATCTCGAAACTCTAGACCTTAGCACTAAATCAGCTTCCCATGAAAAAAGCCAGTAATATTTTATAACTTATTCCAACAGTGAAGAAAAAATACCTGAAAGCTTGGGTCATTGGAGTCCAAAGTCTCTGATTCAAATGTTTGTTTCTGAAGGGTTTTGTGAAAATCCTTTCGCGATCCTTTGTTTTTCAGGCTACAAAGATCTGAATTTCCTTGGTTCCTTTCGCAGAGAAACCCAAATAAACCAGGATAGAGCAAAAAGAAATTAAGGAAAAATAATTAAAAAAAATAAACTTTTAAACAACTTGGAACATGACTGCATAACAGTAGTACAGTACAACTTCCACATGAAATGTGAACTTTCACATGATATTTCACAATGTTTAACTGTGTTATCACTCAATTGCAGCTCTATCATATATATAAAGACTACGTTTAAAAGAAATAATAAATAAAGCTTCATATTACTTCTGAACAGACTGTTAAACTGAGACAACAGAGAAACCTGACAAGCTATGAATTCAATTCCGAGCTCCCTGTAAGATGCAGTTATTATTTCAATGAAGAAGTTTGATCCAGAACACTTTTCCCCTTTCCTTTTTCTTATTTTTTTCCTTTGTTCTGTTGGCTCTCTGCCCCTACAATTATTTCTCAAAATGTTTACAGCTACTGTCTGAAATGTTGTTTGGTCCAAGGCATGTCTCAGCTGGTATAGCGAATGAGAAAGGTACAACAATTTTTTCTGTTCAAACACTACCTGTTTTTAAAGAGGGCTGTCAGCTATGGCACAATTTAACCATATCTGCTGGGAACATTGCCAAATTTCCCAGAATAGTCCCGATTTCAAGTTATATGGAAAAAAAATAACAGTTACGCTGAAAAAAAAATGCCAAGAACATTCATAATTCTATTTCTTTAACTTACAACTTTCTAAATTGTGTAACAGCCTTTTTATAACCAGTCTCCTTAGTTACAGTACGCTGCTCTGTTCATTTTCCTTTCCATAACACTTCCTAAGCAACATCTAAACATCTTCGTGCCTTACATAAAAATGTCATGATAAGCAATTATTGATCAGGGAGACACCTTTTTATTACATTTTGGGAGTAACTGAATTATATGCTCTGATGTGTTTTAATTTTAATTGTATGCATTTTAATTGTTTACCAGTTCACTGCAAATGAAAAATGAAGTCATAAAGAGACAAACCCACCTCTCCTTGGAGGTGACCTTGTTTTGGAATTGTGTTGATCACATACGAAGACAGATAGAAATTCTACACAAGTTTATTTTAAGGTACCTTAACGTCCAAAATACGCTGTTATTTTTTTCACAGCTCCAGTGGCAAATAAACCACAATGCAAAATTTTAATTAGCTGAGATTTCACTGGCTTTGAGAAGTACAAGCTATACCCAGGATGCCATTCCCTAATGGTCAGTCTTTCTCAAAATAGTGGGAACTTTCTGCACTATGTTTTTCTGACTCCCCTTCTTGATTCTTTTTCTTCATCTATTATCTGTTTTGAGAACAGTCTCCAAGCATGAGACACTACATAACAATCTATCACTGTTTTATCTGGAATTGCAGCATATTTTACACCATCTCCCTCTCTGCGTTCTTTAATTACTCACTTGCTTTGCTGGCCACAGCCACAGAAGTTCAGCTCCCTGATGGAGGTTCCTCATGTTGTTGACCTCAGGCCAATCTACTTAGTAATGAATTTGCATGCCAATTTGCCCCACCTGAATGAATGTGGTAGTTAAACACACTAAAAATAATCTTCCTAGATACATGTATTTCTGTGGCTCCTTCTCCATTTCTGCATGCGCATCTAAAAGCAGAAATGCTCTATTGCTTGCTTCACTTTACTCCTTGCTTTCCATCTGAGCAGAGACAAAGCTGCATGCCAGTCCCTTAAAGCGCGTATTCAGAACAACAGTTCTAGGCAACAGTTAACGGAGAAACCTGCTCTGAACGTTGTACGAGGGGAGCCTGCAAAACCATGACTTAACTCGCTAACTTATTTTTAGCGACTCACGGAGGAGCAGTTCTCAGAACTAAACAGATTTCATCAGCTCCCCAGGAGGAAGTGAATAACCCTCAGCGACTGCTTTGTCCCTGAAACTGCAAGAGACGCTCATCAGCTCCTGTGATCACCAGCCAATGCGCTGCCTGGGATGGACATCAGAGCAAAAGCCACAGGTAGCAGTGAGCGGACAAAGGGGCACCACAAAGAGCAGCAAGGATGCTAGTGTTGCACCGCTGCTGATACAACTGCCTGAACGTGGCATGACCACACCAGGAGATGGAGAGCAAGTGGCAGAAGAGCCTGCAAAAGCTCTGTCTGATCAACGGCAAGGGGGTGGGCATGGAAGTGGCCTTTCCTGCCAGAACATGTGGCTGCAACTCTGACACCCCCATGCCTGGCCCTGGTTGACAGCATCCTTGGCAGTCAACAAGTACATGGGGTAAAATAAAATAAACGGCTAAAGGGAACTAAGTAGCTTGCTATGACCATGGCTTTGGTCCTGTGCTTTGAATTGCGCTGAGGTCCCTTCCAACCTTAACCACTCTGTGAGTCTGTGTGTGTATGACCCCAAATGCAGAGATCCCTTAAACGACAGTCAGTGCGGGGAGCCCACGATCTTCAGATCTTCCCTCCTAGCACTTTGTTTCTTTCTCACACACCATTAGAAATTAGATTATGTCAAAATTTCACAGCAGAGAGAGGAAAAAGAAGTCCATAGAAATATATTCTTCACCCATGTTATTTTTCTTTTGATATGATAAAAGAACAAGTTAGAACAAAACAATATTAGAAACACTATAACTAATGTTAATATTTTTAGTTCAGTAATGAATATAACATATCCTGAAGATGCACATTTCCAATATAACCGTAACAGTTGTGTAATACAAAGTGTTTTTGAAGAAAGAAAAAGAAAGAAAGAAAGAGAAAGAAACAGAGAAAGAGAAAGAAAGAAAGAAAGAAAGAAAGAAAGAAAGAAAGAAAGAAAGAAAGAAAGAAAGAAAGAGAGAAAGAGAGA